>NC_091942.1:37719625-38019625 GCF_041260155.1 Ptychodera flava
CTGAAACTTTGATTTTCTGTTTAATATGTAGAGGAAAGATGTTGTAACAGGTGCAATAGAGCCAACAGATTCTGACTGTGAATGGGCAAGTAGTGAAGATGAAGATGACGATGAAGATAAAGAATTACTGGCTGTAAGTTAAAATCACTGATGTTTTAACAGGGGGGATTTGCATTTCACACAATCTTACCCATAATTTACTATTAGGTATTAAGGGGTGAGCAAATCCACTAGCCCGAACTCACAAGCTAGTGATTTTGACCACCGGACAAGTAGTTTTTGGCACCTACTAGCCTGTCGGGCTACAGGCCTTTGAAGACCAGCTACACATTGTATGTGAAGGCCCTAGTCTTGCTGACTTCCATGCTGATAAAGCAGCTAACAATTGGTTGACATTTGGTACATGAGTGAGACATTTGATTGGACACAAAATTATAACCACTGCTGAATCTCAGCTAGAAGACATTGGTGTGGAAAGTGTTAAAAAATAAAAATGCAGTTTGAACATTGCTTGTATATTACACATCATTGGTAAGTTTACCCATCATTAAACTTAATGAAATTTGCAACATCACAGGAGGGAGGGCTAGTGGAAACTGGGGGTGGGCTAGTAGAATTTTTTGGCTACTAGCCCGGGGGCTAGTGACCCAAAAAATGATTTTCTCACCCCTGGGTATTTATATCCATCCCACAGCATCCCAGCAAGAGATCCACAATTGACTTACTAGGGGTCCAAACCCCACAAGTACTCCAGTTAACCCTTTGATTGTCATTGTCAACTTTGACACCTTCCACAAAATAGTTTGTTAATTATCTGCTGTAATTAGATAAAGTATGTATGATATTTTCAAATAATTTTGTCCAAAATTTGAAACAACCTGTTAGAGTCTAATGTTGTAAAGTTTCTATACCACTACAACCTTTGAAGTTAGCGTCAAATTGTATATAAAAATTGATCAGCTAGCTGCACCAGCAGACTACCTTTTGTCATGAATATTCCATAAAATGTGAAAACAAAGTTTAACTGTGACTTGTGTAAATGAACTTGGTGGTAGAAATGAAATCTGATATGAGTACACCATCTGATTTCTGGCAGTTAGGGACATTGGCAGTGTTAAAGCTGTGCTCCAGCAACCTGTAAAATCATCAGAGTCATTGCCAATCATATTCTGTACATCTGTCATCTTCACACCCATTTCCTTGCAAGTCTTACCACCTACACAGTTAAAAACAAAATTGAGATAGGTAATTCCACGGAGAAATTTCATATTAATTTATTGACAGGATGATTTGAAGAAGAAAGTTACCATTGAAGAAAAAGAAGATGGCAAAGAAGAAGGTAAGTATTTGCCGTGTTTTTACCCAGCATTCCATGCATCCTTATCAACCTGAAACCCTTACCTTGTCAGATATTAACTATTTGTGTGTTAGATCTTGACTTATCATCCCACTCTTGGAACTAGAGTTCTTATTGCACGTTTGTTCATACATGTAAATATCTCTCTAACAGAAAGCTTGACATTCATGTGACCCCAAGGTCATTTGCACCACTTCGAACCAGCACCCTCTCTCTGTGTAGTCAAAAGTGACTGCCCTTCAGATGTTTCGTCGTCCGAAAATGATTATTTTAACTCATTTTGAGTTGACTTTATGTTAGAATTCCAAATTTTGGAAGAAACCATTTTTACCTTCAAGTAGTTTCATACTTTTGTCTAATTTTGGTCCGGTGGATCAGTATGGTGTGATTTACCATGTAAAGAGGACACCTGTGGCAGTGTCTCTTCATCGCCAAATCGAACACAAAAAAACTATGGGTACTGTGCGATAAGAACTCTGCCTGGAAAATGGCTTTCACCATCTCATGAGAGATATGGGCTTACACGAGATTATTTTAGTGAAGGATAAACCTAGCATGTGTTTGGAAAATGAGTTGTGGATCTTTACAAAGTTTTGCTTACATGTACATGTTGATTTAAGGACGAAGTTTCTGTCTTTGGTTATAAGTATTAGCATCGCAGTATTTGCTTTAAGAAGCTAAGTTTCCAATTGGTCATGATAATATTGGATGTTAATTCATAATATCAAAATGTCTTATTTTGGTGTGAATGTAAGCTTGCAAGCCACAGGCCTCTTTTAAGGTGATTTACATGATTGAGTCTTCCTGGTTTAATGACCAAATAATGATGTGGTTGCCACAATGCGTTCAAGTCACCTCACAGAAATAAACCTTATCTCTCAAGTTACATAAAGTGATTTCATTCTGATCTGATGATCTTCACAGAGAGTCCGAGTGGAATTCCAGAATTCTGGCTCACAATTTTCAAGAATGTAGACATGTTAAGTGAGATGGTGCAAGAACATGATGAACCAATATTACGACATTTAGAAGATATTCAAGTTTAAATTCTCTGAGCCAGGACAGACAATGGTGAGTTGAGAACTCCTCTGTCACTTTATTCTAGAGGGAGCTCTATTACCCTGTAGTTGTTGCACATAACCCTATCACCACCATACGTGTAGTTTGGTCCAGCTCCACACATTGTTTTCTATGGTAAAATTGGACCTCTATACATGGAAATGGGGGTGAAAAGGTTAAAATCATTCTCCAATGACTTAAGTGTTACAAGTTGCATGAAATAAAAAACTAGTCGCCTGAGGTGTTTGTGATGATGACAGAATTAGATGAAGGGGTTGGGGAGTTTACTGTGTATTGCATACTCTTCTCTTTAACACATGTTGTGTCAAGTAAATACTGCCCTCTGTGGTCAATATATTAGTTTGCTTTTGTTTATATGACCTCCATGCTTGGACACATGTTGAACATAACATGCTGTGAAGAGATTATTTCATTGATGCCATCACTGTGAGGAATTCATAACTTTCCAGATTGTTGGCTAGTGTCTATTTCATCCATTAATCAGAATTAAATGCACAGTAGCTGTAACTTTTGATGATTATTTCAGTATTTTTGTTCTGTTCAAGAACTACTGTTGTTCTTCACACTATATGCTTAAGTGCCAAGTATTGAGCTTCTCAACAAAGTATGTATGCTTGTAAAGTGCCATGTTATTGTTGATATTGTTGATATTTAACTGTTAGTCCTGACTAAAAGTCTGTTGTCAACAATAACATTGCTGGTAATGCATTGGCCTTGGTGACAAGTTGAATACTTGACATATCAACATGATGTAGGGAGTAGAACAAGAAACTGTAGATGACACATAGAACAAAAATACTGAAAATATTATCAAAAGTTACAGCTACTGTGCCTTTAAATAACAGGGCTTTACATTTGAGTTCACATTTTCTTTTGGTCTCATTTTGCAGGGTTTTACACTCGAGTATCATTTTTCTGCTAATGATTACTTCACTAATAAAAGCTTAACCAAACACTACACAATGCGATCAGAGCCAGATGAGAGTGACCCGTTTAGTTTTGAAGGACCTGAAATTGTTAGTTGTACAGGGTAAGTCTTTTGTCTTATTTGTTGTTAATTCCTTTGTTCATTTTCTGAATTGATCTTTAAGATTTGTGCTCTACAACATCATGAATCACTCAGACCTACAGCTCTTCTTGTTTTCATTATTATGACTAATGCAACAGATAGTTGACGTATCAAAGGCACATGGAAATCTTTTACCATGATGTACATCCAGTACTCTAGGTAATTTGACTTGCAATACCAAATGGTGGTTCAGATTTCAGAGTAGATTTTTTAGCCGTGGCTGTTTTGCATCTCAGAAATGATTGACAGGTGTCAGCTTCTCACTAACTGCATAGTGACTTGTTTGACACCTTCTTAACTCCCATCTGGTATATGTATATACCAAGGCGAGCTATAGGGGTTAGTCGGCCATGTCTATATGTATGTATGTATGTTTATGTGTGTATGTATGTATGTCCGTCCAATGTGAAAACTTGAGAATTACGATACGTATCACCTTGTCATTTGGTGTGTAGATTTACCCCAGCCTGTAGAAAGGATTTTGTTCAAAGAAAGTTGTCATTACCAAAAGTATGCAAAGGAGCTGGAAAATTGTATAAATTTGTCAAAAATTAAAAATTGACAGTATTTTCAATGAGATGCCTCAGGCAATCTTTCATTCCATTCAGTTTACTCTGAATGTATTCCAAGACCACACAGCCAATGTTTACCATCAAAATGATCATACACAGTATGATAGTTAGTATATTGAGATAGAGGTGTATTTCCTCTCCCATTGTTCCACTTGCACAATTTGCATGTTCCCCATGTTGGCTGGCAAGCTTATGGCACAATGTACTTTGGACATGCATGGTGCAGTGTGCAACCAGATATTTTGAGTCTTCCCTGCCTGGTCATAGATATTGTCTATGAATTGAAATTTCACACACCTTCAAAGATTTCTAATTCTATCAGACTTATACTGATTATATTGACATGAATTTTGATCTGTAGATGTACAATAGACTGGAAGAAAGGAAAGAATGTAACAGTGAAAGTTATCAAGAAAAAACAGAAACACAAAGGCCGGGGACGACTAGGACAGTGACTAAAACTGTGCAAAATGATTCATTCTTTAACTTCTTCAATCCGCCACAAGTTCCAGACGAAGGGGAGATGGTGAGTTGTAAAAACCAGTCTTACTCAAGTTGATGAAATAGAACTGTAGGATTCATGTATTTCTTCATTGTGTTATCCTTGGGAGTCCTTGAAAATGAAATGAACCCTGCAGATTCTCATTGATGCCACATCCAAAATAATTTCTTACAGGTGTTACTATATGTCTATCTATATGTATGTATGACTCATTGGATGGATTGTCAGATGGATGGATGAATGAATGAATGAATGAATGAATGAATGAATGAATGAATGAATGAATGAATGACAGCAAAAATCATTTACAAATGTTCAAAGGTCCCCCAAAAATGATTCAAATTGTTTCTCCAATTTCATTACCATAGTGTCATATTAACTACAATAACATTAACCTCTCAGCAGCACCTCCAGCAAGTGGTATAAAATTATTCCTGAAATGTAAGGGGATTACATTACTCCAATTTGTTTTCTGAGTTCAACAGAAAATGTCAGAAATGGTTATTTTGATCTGATGGTTTCACCCACTTTCTCTCCTTGCATGCCGATCTGATATGTTTGATAATGTAACCTGAGGTGAAACAAACAATTTATCATTACGTACAGTATGCACTCGGTGTACCCATGAATTCTCATTGCTGTTTGGTCTTTATGCTGTTCAAATGTGACAAAATCAAAAGGTTATATATGTGTATCAATTTATTTATTTCAACAGGATGAAGAGACAGAGGTAGTTTTAGCAGCTGACTTTGAGATTGGTCACTTCTTTAGAGAGAGAATTATACCCAAGGCCGTCCTTTATTTCACTGGTGAAGCCATTGAAGATGAGGATGAGGTCAGTGAATGAGAAATGTGATGTCGGTTTGATTTGTAAATGATGTAGTAATTTGGCAGTGTTGTATCACACCAGTTGTCAAATGTTACAGGACTTAGATCCAGTAACCATAAAATTGAAAATGCAAATGTTGCTTATCGTTAAGAAGGTATCACTAAATTATGATGGAATAACTGGGAGATGGCATTTCTGACATTGGATTCTGTGGAAAAAAACACTGGAAAATATCCAGATGAGTCTTGAAATTCCAGGCTGCCATTACTTGTTTTGGCCATGTTAATGATTTCAAAGCTGGACTACAGTATCAAAATTCAGAATTATGGGTTTAAACTTTTCACCACCACACACCTGTCAACTTATGGTGAATTCGACCTCTGAAGTGATGCTGAATGGTTAAAGAGAAAATTCTGGATGAGACAGAAGCACCTTGATTTCGGTGTAATCAGTCAATGCAAAGTGCAATGAAATTTTTTTGAGTGGCTTTTTAATTTATTTTTCCTTTTTCTCTTCTTTTCTGTGCAGTATGAAGAAGAAGGCGAGGAAGAGGTAATTGTGAACAGAAAGGCTAGGGTAAAAACTAACAAAGTGAAAATGTAGTTGTGTGCAAAGACTTGCATGCAAAGGCTGCTTTAACCAGAAACAATATTACAAGCTGTGTACATCAGTGCATACTTCAACCCAGCTGAATTTTGCAGCACTCTAGTTGTCAATTAAAGTCTTTACACCTACCTTTAGGTTGTGTAATCAGAAAGGTTCCTGTCATCCAGCATGCTTGATGAAAATGTTCACGCAGTTCATCTCCATTATGTTTTCTAGTATTGTAGTTGACCATATCAACTACATTTTCTCATCCGAATTCCCATACCATGCGGAAATCCCCGGTATTTTGATCTTCAACTCAGCCTGAGTGTGTACATGTGATATGACCATTGTTATTGTTGACAAATAAATTCTGGTTTGGACTTGAATACAATTTTCAACAATGCAGATAAAACTGTACGCTCTGTTGATTAGCTAAACACTGGGTATTTCATCATGGTTCAGGGTTTTATTGCCAGAAACTAGTTGAAACACATGACAAAAATTCTGAAAAGTGCCGAATGTTGCAGCTAATGGAGCTTTAAGCAAAAAGCAGAATTTAAATTTGCAAATATCATTTACATAATCAAACTAGACCGTATATGTTTGTACTGGCTAACCCATATCCTCCTCAGTTTGTATTAAAATGCATCATCTCACATCACTGTTTCCAGGCAAGCACCCTGGATGACTGGGATCCTTTCAAATCATTTGCAATTCCTGGTTTTCTGTAGTAAAAGCACTGAAGATATCCAACTTTTTTATTATCCCATACCGTAGAATCAAAATACCCATAGCATGGAAGTATAGTCAAATGTCATTCCTCAATCACTCCAGTCTTTAGCACTTCCCATAAATTGTAATTTGATAAAAAATATGTACATCTTCAAATCATTATTTGGTCACACAATCCCTGCTCCATCATAATTACAAGCTATACTGCCCTTGTGATATTATTAGCAATAGTACTTTAGATAATTAACACCCTATATGAAGTAATTGAAGGGAAATGACATTATATACTGAGAATTCCGGTTGTAAAGTACTTTCGTTTTAATTTCCACTCCGTGGCATCTTTTGTTTGTAAATCAGTTAAACTTGATCTTACCAACTTGATGAGGAGAGTTAAGGAATAGATAAAACGATAAAAACCTGCAACCCCTGAAAAAAAAGTCTTCAAAGTTTCAGTGAAGAATTATTCATACAGCAACCCTACAACTTGGTACTATTAGTAATAATAACATGACATTTGTAAAACAATATTTATTAAAGAGTGTATGATTAATGAATATTCAGATTCCTCAATCATAAATCTTATGCACAAGAAACAAAAGTTATGTTTGATTTGTATCACACCAAACAACAAAATTGATGTGATGATAGGTTTTCTCCTTAAAACCCTGATCAGCAAGGTATCAATCAGAAACGATCACTGTGGTCATCATATTTCATAGCTATATCACTTTGCAGTCCCTGATAGGCTATCACATGAAAGCATTTTACCAACACAGACATTCACATGTTGAGTTAAAATAAATTGCATGCATTTTAAAAACCCAACCCTTCAGTAATTATCTAGTTAGTCCCTTTGTCACCATCATGTAGCCAGATTTTTTAAGTGATCTGTGATGTTTTGTGATTCAAGCTTTGTTCATACAATTTGAATATTGGTAAATGTTGAATATTTTGCAATAGCAAAGATAAACTGATGAAAAGGGACAGTGCCAGCATTTATAGTTATGGTATTCACCAAGTTAAATTCTTTCGACTCATTGGCTGCCAGTAGTGTACTGCTGATTAATATTCCATGATTAGCCAATGAAAAGAGTTTTATATGCTGCATTTGATTTTTTTGCAGGATGCAGAGGGAGAGGAAGGCGATGAAGAAGATGAAAATGATCCTGACTATGATCCAAGTAAAGTAAGTCAGCAAAATTTATCAAATCATTAGCTTAATTAATAACATTGTGATTAAGAAATTCTTCTGTCACTGACAACGTTTTCAACTAGGTTGTCAGCAAAAGTTGAAAGCTATGAAAATGTTTGAAAAAAGACGATTTATTGACTCTTGCTGAATGGGCCTTTTCATATAGCTGATGGCAATGAAGGTTTTGTAGCACTATTTAAACTACTTATGTCTTATTATGCTAATCTTTACGGCCCTGATACGGGTTTTGCTGACCAAGGTTGTACCACGAAGGGCCAGAGTGTGCGAGGGCCCATACGCTGTACGACTGAGGTCCGCAAAACCCTACCAGGGCCGTAAAGATTTTATCATATACCTTATTGGCGCTAAATTTGATATCTAAATAATTTTTTAACAATTTTTATGCGAAATTAAATTCGACATCGTTATTTCCTTAGCGAAAAGCCAGAACCGAATCACCTTGCGTATTGATATGAGCCTGACGTCATTTTTTACATGTGTGCAGCACAGACAGTCTGTTTTACCTGAACGTGTCTCTCACCAAAGATTTGTAGCAATTTTTTTCAATCATCGCGCTGCTGTTCACGTCAAGCCATGTCTTTACCCTCTGCAAAAAAAATGACCTGAAATGACATTGAACTGGCATTTAACACAAAATACAGCCCTGTATGGACTCTTGTTTAGTGAGTGAATTATTGACTGGTACACGTCACTCACTGAGCCCTCATCCTTTTGTGAATAACCCTATATTATTTATGTCTTTGTATATTTGTAAAATTGATCTAACCTTTTTGCCAATGGAGATGAGCAGCCAGCTGACCTACTGCTATCCATTTGATTGAAAACTATGGTTTTATAAACCACAGGAGACTTGTTTGCTTTTGTTTGTTATATTTATATTGATATCTTTCTTTTTGTTTTATCCTCAGGATGGACAGAAGCCAGCCGAATGCAAACAACAGTGAAGTTAGCAAATTATTTTGTCATTTCCTACCCCAAGATTTACACTTCGTTTTCACAACGTCATCCATGTCTGAACAAAAATTGTTGGCAGTTCCAACCATGTAGCCACCCTAGCTACGGTAGTTACCATAGAAATGAGAGGGCAGTGTTTGCTCTTTTCTTGAAAGACAAATCGTTACAATGTGAACATCGAGACCATTTTTTGTGTGTGCGTGTGTGTCATTACCGTCTTGAAGTAATGTCACCATTTACAGCCTACTTAACTTTGTGTATGTACAACCGATCAAGCAAAACAGAACCTACAGGGCAGTGGGTCGATTAAGGTAGTGAGCACCTCAGTGACAGATTTTCATAAAAAATGATTATCCTCTGAATTTCTCCATTCCTTGCCATATTAAAGTGTTTCAGGAGCCTTTTTGAAAACAAGAAAGAAAATAGGTCAGTCACCATCTTGTTTTCATGAAAATCACTCTTCTCCATAATGTTAATATGGAGAATGGTAGCCATTTTGAATTTCAAATACGAGAGTTTTGATCTCTAATTATAAATTTTGCACGGTGACCAAAAGTTTATTCCAAATTTTTAAGAGAGAATAATCTTGACATTGAACAAAATATAAGAAAAATTAAAAGACTGATGCATGAGGTGTGATCTACTGTAATAGCAGAAGTTGTCGTTACTGTGCTCAGGATGTAAAATCAAAATTGAAAAATACGTCATACTGCTGTGTTAGAAGACTGCTAGAGATCTATTATTTGTATACGATCACCTCCAGTCAGGATTGAATTTAAAATTCGGAAATTCAAAAAATGCAAATTTGATTAGATTGCCATTTCACTGCGTGTGTTCTTACTGTTGCTTAAGGGGGCAATTTTAATGTACAAATGTATATTAGCCCCTATTTTCTTGAAGCCATTAAACTGGAAATAATTGTGCTAAGATTCAAATTATTTTCACTGTGTATATTTCCATCTTGAAAATTCTGTTGCACTGCCATTCAAAGTGACTTGTGTATTTTTTTTGTTTTAAATGGGATTTTTCTTTGTTCTGCCAGAAGTATTCTGACACAGTTGTCCATGTTTTGCAATTTCTGCTGCTTTTGATGTGATAACATTAAGCAACTAATTTTCCATGCATGCGTATGCATACCTCAGTGGTTGAAATCTGAACATTACACTTACAGAATTAACTCTAAAAGACAATTTATTATTGTGAAAGTGGGCTTGGTATGAAGTTTTGCAACACATATTTCAATGTAAACAAATCTCTAGTAGTGATAGAGTTTTAAAATACTCTCTTTCAACAGAATTTTTTAACTCATTTTTACCAACAACCTCTGATTCACTGTACTTTTTTGTACTTTATTGAAATTTCAGCAGATTGGTTACACAACATTCAACTATTTCTATTTATTTGTACTTAATTTTATTTTTCAATCCGATGTACTGTGAGATAAAGGATCTACATATATTATTGGTTTATTTCAGTTCTTAGTCGCATTTCTCCATGTAGTCAATGCCACAGGCACCACCGTACTTAACAGCGCTTATAGTGTAGTAGAAAGGGGAAGGTATGACATCCTCTCCCCTCCGGGAATGTTATCCACCGTGAACATGGTAAAAATTCATCCTATAAATATACCAATTGTTCACTAAATGTAAGTTCGATATGCAATTCCCAACTTCAGTATCTGCAAACGGGAATTTTAATAGCATATCAAGGCCAAAACACCTCTCCCCTCGTTCAGATAGCTGTTACATACAGCAGCCACCCCCTCTGTTCAGCATTCAGTAGTGTTTAGCCTGAAGCAATTTTGTGGTCAAAACAACGCAACATTAGTTTACTAAATCAGTAAAAAGTCATGCTAATAGATATATTGTACATTGCATAGAATGTTATTAAAATCAAGCTGCTGTGAAATGAACTGACAGCCCCGTACATAACAGCTGTCTGGGATCGTGTCATACCTTCCCCTTTCTACTATACTATAACCGCTTTCAACTACGGTTTCGCCTGTGCTCAGTGCTACCTCCAAAATTCATAATGTGAACCCTTTCACCCCAGTGGTTTGATCCAAATCCACTGTTTCCTATGGTAAAGTTGGACATTTATACAGGAAATAGGGGTGGAAAGGTTATGCTATATTTTTATTGTCAAACACCAAGCATGTGTCGTTTACTTTATTGCAATCCAATCAGGTTAGCTTTTACAAAATATCGGTCAATCATAGACGTAGCATTTGTCTAAGTATCTGATTGGCCGTTGTTTGAGATTCATCCAATCAGATTAGCTGTTACTGAATATTATCTCATCAGAATGGATTTTATCAAATGTTCAATCAGTTCAGAATAAATGCTTAGCTTTGATTGGCTGGTCTTTTTGCTTGTTATACTTGGCCGTTTTAGCCTCTGCATGCATGAGAATAAAAGAAAAAAATATGAATTGCAAATATTATGAAAAATATGCACAAAGACAGATATATATGTGGCTAAAACAAGTTGTTCAGCAGGGTCACCTCTAAGGTTCAGTTTTGCTTGACGATATTGGAATTTTTTCAGAAACCTTGATAGCATGGAGTAAAATTAAATTCTACGAAATTCTATACTCACCCAATTACATTTAGGAATATTTCGCCTGATCCCCCAATAATGCAAGACAACAAAAGAAATTTCCCATAATACCATAGGTAGACCCGGTAGGTGACGTCAGTCAGCCTACAATCAATATCCAGTCTTCCGCTTGCATTCGCTACGATAGCATCGTACGAATGTTTCCCCCAGCAAGGCTATGTCTAGCTTGCTTCGGCTCTAGACCAACCGACAGCTAAGTCTGTTCCTTTTTATTTGGCAGCGTTTCGCTCCTTCTCCGCTCGTTGAGCTTGTGTTTTTTCTCTCATTCACGACGTCGGTTTCGTTTTTTTTTTCCTCGCCGTCATCGTGTTTCGATTTTTCTTTCCCTTGACCCGCGTTCGGTGTTGGTTTCCCTCACCGGTGTGTTTTTCACTCAATCGTTTGTTTCATTTGCAATCTGATTGTGTGTTTGTTTACTGCCTTGTTTTCCGTTTCGGTTCATAAGAAACGGGTTTTGTTTTGCAGGCATGTGCTTTCCGTTCGGACAAGCACTCTCTTTATGTCCACTTCAGAAATTATTCTCGGTCTCCGACTGGCGAATTTTTCTGTTTGGACTCTCCGAGATTGGAGTTTCTAACTTCGCTCCCTCGTCGACGGTACCGCCTTTTCGCACAGGTAGGGCCGTCACCCACACGAGGTGTCAGACAGTCCTTGCCTACGGCATTAGGTACTTCTGACTCTGAAGTTATCGCTCCTTCGACTGAAGCTTCTCCTGCCTACCGGAGTTAGCTTTCGGTCGTCCGCAGGTAAGTGTGTTGCTCTCGGAGTTCTCGTGTTTCGACCATGCCGTCAGCAGGATCGTTCCCTTCGATTCCCGCCATGGGCATTCTGTTGGTCGTTCCCGCCCTTGGCGGATTCCGTTTTGCAACATTGTAGCAAGCAAGCTCCGCTGCTTAGACCAGTGTTGCGTCCTGGCTATGAAATTGGGTCATGCTCAGGTCATTCTGTATCCAATTTCCCGCCTTTGGCACCGTCCCGGTTGCCCAGGGCTACGCGTCCTTGCAGACGGTCAATGCCCTTGTCCCGCCCTTGGCGGTTTGTTTATGCAATACTGTAGCCAAGCAAGCTCCGCTGCTTAGACCAGTGTTGCGTCCTGGCTATGAAATTGGGTCATGCTCAGGTCTTTCAGTATCCAATTTCCCGCCTTTAGCACCGTCCCCGGTTACCCAGAGCTTCACTTCCTGTGGACGGTCATTGCCCTCTCTGTTTGGGAGGAGTGGCTTTTTTTTGCTCAGCCGTCAGGCTGTATAGCTGGGCTTTCTTCTCTGATTCCGTCGAACCGCAGGATTGCCGACTTGGAATTACGAGTTCTCCGTTTCTTTGGGGTTTAATTTGACGGTACTTTCCCGTTTTTTAAACCTGACAGTAACGGTTCTTCCCCAGCCCTTTGTCCTTTGGAATCGTCACTGGTTCCCTTGGAAACCAATAGCCCGTTCAGGCTAGTACGCCCCTTTCGTAATTATATTCAGGGCAGATGTACTAGGAGTAGGACCAGGGCAGAGCGTTTTTTCTTTGCATGCTCGATCTGGCGTCTCACGCTCAGGTTTCGATTGTGCGCTCCGCTCAGTCTGCTATTAGGACTCGCTTCTATCTGGAGCTCCGGTTGCGCCTAGTAACGCACAGCGTACTTCTTAGGCTTCTGCGTTACCAAGGCCTCTTCAAACGTTCTTTTGTAACGTTTTCGTTCTCCCTCTGGCTCTGGCTCGATCTCTGACGTCATCGACTCAGACTTCGGACTCAACAGGGAGTGTTTGCTGACGCCGTCCAGGTTCATGCGCCCTCTTACGCCTTGAACTAGATGGCGTCTCGTCTGTCAGTCTAACCCCGTACCCTACGAATAAATTTACCGGTAATCAGGATTAAAATTTATTCGCCTTTTCACACGGGTTTGTCAGACTTTTTTGGGACTCCTGTCCGCCTCCTCGTACAAGGACTGGCAACAGCATGCCTTTCCTGGCACATTCGACCTGTTATTCATGTGTCCAGGTTCGATTGTGTTGTTCGCTCAGACTGGTTTCCTTGACGACGGCACGTCCTCAGTCTGAATTGCGTGCTACGGCTGGCAACCTAGAATTTTCCACTTAGTCTTCTAGCGTTTCTAAGCCGCCAACGAACGTTTGCCGTTAAACGTCCATTGCCTTTTCCTTTTTCCGCCCCTGCTGTTTTCATCAAGATTACCAGCAGGAGCTTTACGAATGAGTGTTTCTATCGCCATCAGGTTTTTTCTCCTTCGGACGAATAGCAACTAGATGGCTGCTCTTTTTACGTTAACACCCCCGTTTGTTTATCAACATTGTGCATTTCCAATCGGGACTCTGAGTTAACGACCCTGTCTTTCACGGGCGGAAAATCTACTAACTTCAGAGTAGATTTTGACCTTTTGCTCCGGCACTTGGTTGTGTTTTGCGCTTGGACTGATTCATTGTTAGGATGACATGTTTTCAGTCTGATCCCCACTCTTAGCTAGTAACACGGAATTCCTGCTAATTCCTCTTGTGTTACTTAGGCCATCAACGAACGTTTTTTTTTTGTAAACGTTTCGTTTTATTTGGTCAATCGCCGAGTTTTGAAATTCTACTGTAGTAGATTTTCTTGCTTTTACTTCGGTTTTTGTGCCTCCTGTTCAGACTAGTTCCGTTGAATTTGACACAGTCTGACCTGCACACTACGGCTTTTAACGCAGTTATTCTCGTTAAGACCTCTGGCGTTTATAAAGCCACCAACGAATGTTTTTCCTGTAAACTTTTCGTTTGGCTCCTCGCTAGTTAAATCTACCCCTGCAGGGTAGTTTTCGCTTCAGCCTTTGGTGTGCCGTCGGCTCAGACTAGTTCCCTCGATATTGACATAGTCTGACCCACACACTTTGGCTCGTAACGCTTACTTCCCGTGAAGTTCCTAGCGTTACCTAGACCACCTACGTATGTTTTTACCCTACGTCCGTGGTCTCTCGCTTCCGCCCCTGTTCTGACGTCTTTGACGCAGTGCAGTTGTTTTCTGCGAATGGCCTTTTGACTGTGTTGCCACCTTTCCAATCCCCTTCGGACGATTTGGAACTGGATGGCAACTTTCGACACTTTCATCTCCCTTTATTTAACATCACGTTATTCCTATCGGGAGTTGGTGTTTTCGAAAACTTGGCTAGAACGGGACAAGCTACTGATTAATTGAGGTTTTTGCCCGTTCTTTTCCTCAGTTTTCCATCTGCTGCGGACTCCTGTGCCCCTCCTCCGCTATCGAAGCGGCTTTGGTTTCGGGGGCGCTGACAGTTTCGATTGTCAGTCAGGCGCTAGCCGCCTTAGCTTTTCCTTCCCTTTTTCTCTGCCTTTACTATGTAATTTTATAAGTGCAGAGAGTTGTTGAAGGGAGAAGCTGAGAAAGCTCCCTTGTCGGTCTGGTACGCATTAGGCAGTTATTCAGACCGACTCGTCCTTCGGCGTTAGCTGATTTCCTTATGTTGAGTTTTTGCGGGATTAGTCAGTAACGCATTGCTCTGAGCTTTCTTTGACGCAGAGCATTCTCTACGTCCATGGGCTCTTTACGCACACCCACGGCCTATGAGTTAGTGCCCGTGATTATGCGTTTTTCGGTAATTCGAACGCGACTCGCTTTCACTGTCCATTGTCCATTCAATTATGGGTGCTACTCAAGGAATTAGCACAATTCTATTTGTGCCCCTTTACCCGGACGTTTTGCTTTGCTGGTTACCACGTCCGCTCTTTACCCCAGCTTCTCGGTTGAGACGTGATCCGCTGGGTCCCAGTCCTGAACGCCGACCTGTCCAACTTCGTGTCTGGCTTTTATCACGGACTTCCCCTTCACTCCGGTGACGAAATTTTTGGGGGGGGGAACTTTCAGTCACTACACCCGCTGGCGATAAGTGACTTTTATCCGTGAGTGTTGTCGGTCGCACACATCGGGTATCGACCCGTATTTTCCATTCTCCCTCTTCCCATTCGTTATGTCGACTTTTTGCCAATAGGTAACCCTATCCGCTCCAGCCCCGCTCGACGCGGCACTAGAGTTACTGGCAGAGAACGCTTTCCGGTTTAGTAAACCCTCCGTTGATGGCTTGGAGTTTACTACCGCCCCTTTTTTTCTCGTTCTCAGTCGACGGGGGAGGGGGTTTGTCGTCCGATAGTGGCCCTATCGGTCTCAGTGGAGCCCAACCATCTGAGGGTATTGTGCTTTCTCCCTCTCCTGGTTTCTCGTTTTTTTTTTTTGCTGCTCGTTTTCTCCGAGCTCCAGGAAGTTTTCGCTTACCCTGTCATACGACATTTCGCTTATCGGGAAGCGCCTTTACTTCCTCCAGGGTGCTCTGCCCGACTTCGGTTCGTATGGATCCGCTGTTTTGTTCGCTATCCTTCGATCCTATGTCGGACCCCCATTTCCGGGGGTGTTGCTCTTTCGCACCCTCTTTTGACGAACTTCTCCGTGGGGGTTTTGGTCCTTGAACCAACGGAAACTTCACGCCTCAGTGACTTGTGTTGTTCGCTTTTCCGACCCCATCGTCTTTATTCGTCAGTGACCGCCCAGCTTGTCCTTGTGAGGAAGACAGCTACGGTGGTCTTTCTCTTTCGTTGTCGACTAGAAGGGGGGGGGCATTAGTCCTCCGGCCCTAGCCGTCGTCCCTCATCCCCTCCTACCGCTAGTGCTGCTTAAGTTAGCGGAGGAGGACTCTTGGGGTCCTTTCTTCTCAGCACTGACTTCACTCAGGTCGCATAGACCTGTTGATTCCAGCCTGCTGTAGACCGCCCTCTTGAGTTTCCCTCTGCCAGGTTTTCTTACTCAGGGCGTTTTTCTGGCTCATCCCATTTTGGGAGTTTTTCAGCCTTTTGGCAGTTTATTTACCGAGTAACTTCCCTTTAAGTGGACTTTCTCGACAAACTGCCGTCACTCTGTCTAGACTCTGTCTTAACACAGTGGCCTTTTACCAAGACTAATGGGAGCCTTGTCTTGTGTTTTTCATGGAATTGATTTCATTCAATTCTCTACTAACCAACTAGCAGACTTCTTGGCTGGTCGTCCTTTTAGCAAGAAGTTTTTTGTCCAAGCAACTTTTCAGTTGCATTCTGCAATTGTTGCTTGTTCTGTGTAAGGGGTCCGGTTATTTTGACACTAATTCATTCTTTCAGTTATGATTTAGACTATTCCGGCTTTTTAACCCCTTCACGTTAGTTGGTGTCTCTGTGGTTGCCAGGGTGTTTCCTTGCGTTCCCTTTTAACCACTGGAGTCCGTTAGTCTGTTTTAGCCTTCTAGACTACTCCTTTTAGCCCTGGCTTCAGGGTTCCGTAGAAGTGTGCGTTTATGCCTTTAGAATTAGTCCACTCCGTGCCTAATCCGAGGCGTTTTCTCCTCACTCCCCCTGGTCTTTACTTTGTCAGTCAACCAATTTGGGGTACTGCTTCTGCGTCTGTTTCTTGAGGGCAGAGTTAGACTTTGCTATCTCTACCTCCCCTTCGTCTCTCAGGGTTGTGGCCTCCGAAGCACTCGGTTGTTTTCACTCCGTTACCTTCGGTCGGCCAGTGGGTTGCCTCCAGTTTTTTGTTGTACAGTTTCCCCGCCTCCTAGGGTCCGTCGGATTCTGTTTTTTTTCCTAAATGTAATGGGGTGAGTATAGAATTTCGTAGAATTGTAGTTTACCCTTAAACTAATTTCTGCTACGATTATATACTCACCCAATTCTCCCACCCTCCTCCCCACTTTCCTTTTAATTACTGGAGTTGTGGATGGTTGGTCTTCGGACCTTGGTGGGCATTTTTATCTTACGGAGGTAATTCCCTGCCACCCTGTGTGTGTTTGTTCCTTTTTTGCTTGATCACTTACAGTGATTCTGCTTCTTGGACCCTTTTTCTCGCTGTCGGGTTCTTGCGTGCTATCTTGCTTCTGTCAAGCTCGACTGAATATTGATTGTAGGCTGACTGACGTCACCTACCGGGTCTACCTATGGTATTATGGGAAATTTCTTTTGTTGTCTTGCATTATTGGGGGATCAGGCGAAATATTCCTAAATGTAATTGGGTGAGTATATAATTATCGTAGAAATTAGTTTAAGGGTAAACTACAATAAAGCACGTAGTGCAGAAAATGAAAATATTATGTAGAGAAAACTATTGTATGTGTGTGTTTATTAATCATTTTTGTTGGCATCTTTGAAGAGTGTACTAGATGTTGAGATTTCCAAAGCTTCACAGAATCATGGCTTCTATGGAGTAATGGATTCATGTCTGGATTGGATTGGAGCGTTACCCTTAAAGCTTCTATGGCTGTATCTTTCGTTCTTTTGACCATTGTAAATTATTCTCCCATTGTCAGAAATATGTTTTGGATTGATGCCGTCAAGCCATACTGGCTCTTAAAATGTTACTTTTTCAATCTCTGGTGATAAAATCGGGTCAATTACTAGTAAAATCAGACACTTTACATGCGTATTTGAAATTTGCCACTACTTTGGAACTCCACTCCTGTGACAAGACTGAGAAAGCAATGTCACATGACCAGATTTTCCCTGCAAGACATTCCTTTAGTTATTTAGAGTATTGATGAATTCTTGGTAGCGTCTTCCTGGCTGAGGATGATGTAATTTGGAGGGACAGCAACTGATCGCTTGAATGAATTGGTAGACAATATCTTGATACTGTGTTATTGTTTTCTTGTATTTATATACACAACTAGAAAGAAACCCGTGTTACACACGGGCAGTTCGAGCATAAATTCCTGTCAATGTTGGATCAATCGCTTTTTATTTATTTGGAGAGGTCAAATGGTAAAACGAACATAAAGTTTTAATTGGATGCACATGCTATAGGACATCCAACTCATTGTTTAAATTTGTAAATTCTTTTTGCACATTGGAGTCATTTTTCACTGCTATTATGCATTTTAACCTCACCAGAACAAAATAATTCCAAATGCTGACAGGAAGTAAGAATTGGGATCGGTATGCAATGATAAGTTCTCTTCTCTGTACCCAGGGAATAATGTTGCATTAACACTATACTACACAGAATTACATTTTCTTAATAACATATTTTATTATAAAAAAAACACACACACACACGTTTAGTGGTGCAATTTCTGACTGGCGGTCAATATTGTGACCTTGCCAGAAGACAATAGCAAACTCATCATAGCTCAAATTATGGATTTGATTTTCATTCAATGATAATTTCTTTTCTTTGCTGAGAGAATAACTGTTTCAGAATCATATCACGCAGAAAATAGTACATGTTTGTAAACAATTTATACTACTTAATGAGAGTTGAAAGGTGGATTTCAGTGTTAAAAAGCGAGAGCGAGTTAAAATGCAGAAGTATGAGCCAGCATGTTCACCATGGTCAATCCGTGTAGTGACCGTGATGCATCTTTAAATGGCACAGCAAATGCTGAGCGATATGAAATCGCTCGAACACTTATGGTCTGCTGAGCGATGACTGTGAGAGGGTGACATAACAGGAATGCGCAAACATGAATAATAATATTGTGCGCCATATTTAAATGAACCCAGAGAAAGCAGCAGTGCTGGCGACCAGTGATTCGGAAATCTTTTCTGTGTAGCGGTCCATCAACGGCCCAAAAGATCATGAAATTTGCAAATGTCAGACAAAACTATAGAGTGAGCATGGCTATAGCAACAGATTGGTCCAACATCGCTCCAATTCCGAGAAAAATTGGTACGCAAAAATGGCAACTCTCATTTAGTAGTATAGATTATATGGTATATGGGAACCATGTATTGCCACTGGATTAACCCCTACCTGAATTGACCTTCGCTGCCACATGACTGTGTTCTCCCAGTCATGAACATAGAAACCATTTCCGGTGCCGACCCTGTCCAAAAACACACACTGCTATGCTCCGGTACTGTGATCAGGCGATTTGTGGTTATAATTTGGCATGCATTCTTCTAAAGAAAACATTGAACCTGCTGGTGTGTATAAAACTAATGAACAAGGTAAGTATGGGGTGAGAACACCGCCAAAATTAGCTTGGTTTCATTATTTGGTAATTTGGTTATCGATATGATGTCATTATTTGGTTATTTAATCATTGTTATGCTGTTTTTCCGACATTTCCGATTATGTGATTATTATGTCATTATATAACTATTTGACCATTATTACGTAATTTTTATGTCATTATGTGGTTATTTGCCCATTATCATGTCATTATTTGGTCATTACTTGGTTATTTGGTCATTATTATGTTATTATTAGGCTATCATTTGGTTATGTGGTCATTGTTATGTCATTATTCGGTAATTATTTGGTAATTTCGTCATTATTATGTCAGTATTAGGTCATTATTTGGTTATGTGGTCATTATAATATTATTTGATCATTATTTGGTAATTTGGTCATTATTATGTCGTTATTAGGTCATTATTAGGTCATTATTTGGTTATTATGTCATTATTAGGTCATTCTTAGGTCTTTATTTGGTTATTTGGTCATTATTATGTTGTTCTTTGGTCGGATGTGGTAGCTCTGCGATGTAGCAGAGGTGTGAGTTCGAGCCCTAGCTTGATCAGTGTGAAAATCGTATTTCCCTTTTTCATTTATTTACCCATTAGTATGTCATTATTATTTCATGATTATTTTACTTGGTCATTATTATGTAAGAATTCAGTTTTTCTAATATGATTTGTATCTTATATCATCATTAATTATTTGATTATTATGTCATTATTATCTCATATTTAGTATTTTTCATAATTACGGTGACGTTATCATATATTTGTTAATTTATTCTGACTTTATTTGGTCATTATTATGTGTTTATTTGGTTATTGGCTTGAATATCATCATAATTATTACATAATTATTTGGTGGTTATTAGGTGGTTATGTCATTATTTGGACATTTGATGAGCTAGACATTATGACCCACTTTTACTTAACCTTGCAATTTACCCAGAAATCATTGTACAAAATGGCGGTTGGTTGGTTTTTGCAGTGAAACTCGGCCCTTAATTGCCCTTGCCACGTCGGTAAACTACGATAAGTAGACTTGTTGAGGCAGTTAGGGCCCGGCCTGTCAGAATGCCATTACACATGCTGCTTTTTAAGACCGCAAATCGTGAACATGAACAGGCTGAGTGACCAGGGCCAGGTTCAACTTCATGTACGGGAGATGATCGTGATAAATCGAGAGTCAGCAGTTTTCCTATATTAGTAGTTTATGGTTACCACAGGACATGTAATTTGAAAATGGCTGGCGAGCTGAAAATCGCTCTCCTAAAGTTAGCTGCGAGAGTGGTAGGAGAATGACTGAATAGCTCCCCTGAAAATAGTAAATTAGGCCAGAAAGAAAAAATGAATTGTTCATCGGAATCGCCGCTTCTACTTTGGCCGATTTGGAAATTTTTTTTTTGATTTTGGCAAATTCATACCTCCGCATTGCAAATATTTTAGTACTGCCGCTGGCGGCGCCCTTCACTTTGTCGGGTTTTTGCAGGCATGGGATTTTGAAAGAAAATTCTGATAAGTCTGCACTGAGTTGACCGTCAATACGATACTGCGGCGTCTGAATTTTGCAAATCATGGCCAAAACTAAGTGAATGTTTGGCAAAAATTTCTCTGTCTCGTCAAGTTTAGTACATCATTACCTTTGGCGAAAAAAAAAATAAAAATAAAAATTTTCGCTCGCCGCTCCCGAACCTTGGTCCAAAAAATCCGATGAACAATTATTTTTTTCTTTTTGGCCTTACGTCATTTTTCTGTGTAAGGTGAATGTAATGTAGATTTACAGGACCAGCAGCTGAGCATACGATCCGGAATGGGAGGATAGTAAGCAATACAAATGTAGAGGAAAAGTATTTTTTATCAGCTAAAATATAGTTTCAATGATTTATAACGAACATGAAAAGAAAAGCGCGAGCAAAATGTACGCACTTCGGGGACAAAACAGAAAAAAGAAAATCTCGTTTTCTTTTAGGACACATGTGGAATTCAGTAAAAAAAGTATACTTCGATGGTAATAAGCTCACAGATTTAAGTGTCATTTTAATAATTATATTTTTTCAGTTTCCGTATACGAATAAATATATCAAATTAATTTATCATTGTGTTAAAAAGTAAAACCTACTGAAAATTACTTAAACGATTGGCATTATTTCTATCACCAAGTTGACTGCGTAACGCTACTTCCGATGGGGAATTTCCCTATCATCACTGGGGCATGATTGATGTTTCAACAACAAAATAAAACATATTATCTTTATAAAACACCATGCGTAATACTTTTTTACACGTGACAGTGACAGTTATCATGGCTATCAAACGCAGAAAATACAGTCGATGTAACTTAACGAAACACGGCAACCAACCGTACGAATTTGGTAACGTCATGTAGACCATGAGACTGAGAGGAATCTAGGAAGTCATTGACAAGCTTGACAACAGTGATTATTTTCAAAATTACGAGAATGGTCATCCAAAGTCCCACACGTACAGATCAAAACAACCAAACAAAACGAAAATATCGTAAACTGCGTAAATACATGAAATCATGCTAAAAACTTATATCCAGATTTTTAATACATCGCTAGTAATATAGAAACCAACCACTACTATACGCTATCTGTCAGATTATTTTATTGGCTTCCTTTTTAGCTTATTTCAAAGTTCGGGATTCATTAGGGAATAAATTTTCTGTTTCATTTTATATCAAACACTCCGTAAAATTACCCAATTCTTAGTCGGTATAGTGTCATGGTGCTGTCTAAAACGCACTGGTGGCGTTAATATCGCGAGTAAAAGTTCCAAACTGCACAAGTTTGATTTCTTCACGAATTTTCATTTACTTCACTTCTCGAAATGTTGTAAAATTGTCTGTAAAACCGATAGTAATTGATAGAAAAACAACTTTCAAAAATGGAGTTACCGCTTGCGTCAGATTAAATTATTGTATAAAGACCTAGTCCTATGAGTATAGCGCGAGTGCCAGGCTATCGCTACGAATCCTCATAACTCTCATTTCCTAATCGGTACATCATGTTAAATCGTAGATAGTGAGGACGATCCGATGACAAATCCATCAAAATCATGAGTCTAAGACTACGTGAAAATGTATGCACCGTTGACTTTTGCTATAAAGTTCAGCAAAAAGTATCAAAGAGATGGCCTTTGCCTGCAGTAGGTGAGCAATCACGTCCACATACGAAACCATGGCAATCTTCCGGCGTAATTTCATTACAACGCGTAAAATGGCATATTCCTTATTGTCCTGAAATAAATATTTCTGCATAGAGGTCTTTAAAATAATTTCCTTCGCATCCGAGAGCGCATATTCAGCGGCGTTGAAATCAGGCGAGTGAGATGGAGTAAAACTGTACTGGATTCACATGTTATCTATTGAAAATGCCAACACTTCACACTCACGGTTATGACGGGTAGGCAAAATGTTAACAACGACAAAGTGTCCCGCCATAAATAACGGAGTTACATCGTCCATCACCGAGTTTGCTTTGCTGACTTGTTGAAAAATGTTAAAAACTCATCGTTGTAGGAAGCTCCCTTCACCAAGTTTGCATGAAAAATTCAGTGTGCGCTAATGAGCAGATTCAGCGCCCGGGGGGTAACTCCCATAGATGGCTATACGGGGAGGGTCCGCGCGAAAGGGGTCGTTTTTTTGCACTGTTTGGTATCAGAAAGGGTATACTTTTCACGAGGTGTTGGTATGAGAAAGGGTCCGGTTTTAAACACAAACTGACATTTGTTAAAAAATCATGCTGTCAACACTGGAAACCCATGTATCTACATCCCAGATCTACCATCAAAATTTCCGATCTGTCGGTTTGACTGTTGGTACATGTACCCCTGGTACGCAAGGCGAGTGAGTCGTATCTGTATACGTATGGTATTGTATGGTATCAGATCTGTGGACGGGGTAGCGTGAGTTGCTATGCGGGTCAAAGGTCAACCCCACGCTACCCCGCCAAGAGATAGCTGCGTTTCGACAACTAGGTATCAGAAAGGGTAGGTTTTTTGCTCAAAACTGGTATCACAACAGTTTGGGTTTCAATGTTCGTGCGGAGCCCCCCCGTACTATTAGCCATGGAGTTACCCCCGGGATTCAGCGTCACGTTTGGTTTATCCATGGAGGTACTTATCGTACCGCTGTATTTGACCCATGAGGGATAGATAGCTGAATGACCAAACAGTTTATTGTAAACTCCTGGGTAACTAACTACCGATTCATCCATAAAATTTATTCTGTGTGGATCGATTTGATGTAAATGCTAAAAGTTGGAGAATAGTGAGAAACTTGAGGAAATACCTGCAAGGTTTCCACTGTACGTTGTAGTGGCGTCATCGATTGATATTCTTATCTAAAACTTTGGTACAATGTTGGCAGTGCGTTCATTTAGTTTGTGTGTTTTGTCTGATAAAAACATCAGTGACTACGTTTATTTTGTTGCGTCGCACAAAAGAGAGTCCAAGCTTAGCCCGTTTTGATAGTATGATAGGAAATG
Source organism: Ptychodera flava (assembly GCF_041260155.1). Classification (NCBI taxonomy): domain Eukaryota; kingdom Metazoa; phylum Hemichordata; class Enteropneusta; family Ptychoderidae; genus Ptychodera; species Ptychodera flava. Next base: position 37,743,612 of record NC_091942.1, read on the forward strand.
GTTGGTCTGACGGTAGTAGCATGTTACTGTATTTGAATAACATCGTTATTCTAAATGTTCGTGCATTTTCCTTAAAAATCACATAAACAGACGTCCACCATATTTCACTAATTTTAATTACAAAAGAAAAACAATTATCAAAGAACAGACTGCAGCCTTCAACTCGCAGCCTGCAGAAAAAAAGCGCATCCGCTGAAGCCCGCAAGCCGCAAAATAGCGCATATGCTGAAGTGAAGGTGAACATGTAACAATTTTCTGTGTCGGAGAAAGTCTTCGACGAGTAGATCAGAATAAAATATCCTGTGCCCAAATGCATTGTGGCATATAGATGGTAACCACAAACCACTAACACGGGAAACTCTGCTGACTCTCGATTCATCATGTTCATCTCCCGTACTAGCCCTACGAGTATGGCGAGAGTGTCCGGCTTTGGCTTCGCCGCCTCCCGACTTGGGAGGTGGCGAAGCCATAGCCGGGCACTCTCGCCTACTCGTCACCACTCCCGTACTAGCTCTGCGTACAGGTCTGTGTCTTCCCGGCGTTATACGGCCTCCACCACTGCATAACGCCGGGAACACACAGACCTGTACGCAGAGCTACTCCCGTACATGAAGTTAAACCATGGTCAAACTCAGCCTGTTCATGTTCACGACGCGATGTGCGGTCTCTAGTAGAGAAGCAGCATTTGTAATGGCATTCTGGTATGCCCTAACTGCCTCAACAAGTCTATCAGTATCGCAGTTTGACCCAAGTGGTGAGAGCCGAGAGTTTTCCATATCATGAAGAGACGACACTGAAACTTTCACTGCAAAAACTCGCCAACCGCCATTTTGTACAATGATTTCTGGGTACTTTGCAAGGTTCAATAAAAGTAGGTCATACTGTCTAGCTCATCGAATGTCTAGCTCATCAAATGTCCAAATAATGACATAACCACCTAATAACCACCAAATAATTATGTAATAATGCTGATGATATTCAAGCAAATAACCGAATAAACTCATAATAATGACCAAATAAAGTCAGAATAAATTAACAAATACATATTAAATACACCGTAAATATGAATAATACTGAACATGTAATAATAATGACATAATAATCAAATAATTAATGATGATATAATATACAAATCATATCAGAAAAACTGAATTCTTACATAATAATGACCAAGTAAAATAATCATGAAATAATAATGACATACTAATGGGCAAATAAATGAAAAAAGGAAATATGATTTTCACTCTGATCAAGCTAGGGCTCGAACCCACACCTCCACTACATTGCAGAGCCAACACAGCCGACCAACCAAAAACCACATAATGACCTAATAATGACCAAATAAGCAATAATGACCTAAGAATGACCTAAGAACGACATAATAACCAAATAATGACCAAATAACCAAATAATGACCAAAGAACGACATAATAACTACCAAATAACCAAATTATGACCTAATAATGACCAACTAACCAAATAATGACATAATAATGACCAAATAGTCATATAATGACATAATAATCACATAATCATGTCCAAAATGGCATAATAATGACTAAATAACCAAATAATGAAACCAAGCTAATTTTGGCGGTGTTCTCACCCCATAGGTAAGTACTGCAAGAAATAGTGCTTAAGTGGCGGGGGAGGGGGGACAACTAGAAGCTAGACCCATAAAGTCAGAGCTTGAAAATATCTTGTTCATTGGATTTTTGGATCAAGAATCAGAAGTGGTGAGTGAAAAATTGTTAAAAAATTTTTTTAGCTGAAGGTAACTGGTCTCGCAGACATTTTTGCCGCAATGCAGATAAGGCAACATAATCTTATCTAGCCTTACCAAAATTCAGACGCAACAACGTGTTGAGAGTCAACTCAGTGCAGACATGTCGGAAGTCTCATTCAAAATCCCATGCCCATGAAATTCCAAATTGGCCAAAGTAGAAGCAGTGATTCTGATGAACAATTTATTTTTCATTCTGGCCTAATAAGCAGTGACAAGTCATGTAATGTGATATATAACACAGTTCTGTGATTAAAGCAACTGTCAAAATTTATTGATACTGGTAGCAAAGTTTTAATTCCAAAATATCCCATGTGAAGGTAACATGATCCTGTCTGGGAAATTGTGGGGGTTTGATCAGTCAGGATGTCAACAGTTACACTACTAAAGAACCGTGCTCTACCCAACACTCACCAAACAATCTCTCCATTACATTTTGTATATCAAAGCAAGGGGAGTGGAAGGTGTCATTGTATTGAAATAACGATGAGATACTACGTTTTACATGTACAGACATGTATGTGACATAGAAAATTATTTATTAGAGACTCACTGAGATAACAATCCTGTGGCATGGTAAATTATACATTAAAAACAAACTAATCATTTTGACATCTTGGTTTTTTAATGGAAACCAGAAACACTGCGTGACAGGAAGATAAAAAGAAGGGAAGGAATAAAATTGGTATTCTTCGAATACTTTAAATTTGACCATTGCTAGAACTTTTCTATATAATTTACTACATATTGGGTTAGGATTGTATGTGGCAATACCACATATTCTTGTATCACATATCGGGTTAGTATTACATATTCTCTTAATTCTTAAAGGCCCATGAGCTGCAACTCTGCGAAAATGTCAGACCTCAAGATACCTTCCAATTTTCTTAGAAATTCATATCTATAAATTTAACGATATAGTCATGAAGTATGACTGGACAACTTTCGCCGATGGCAAAATAGGCAAGAAATTAGACACCTTTATTCCTTTCGAAATTTCCACCATTTTCAAAATCTTGTCATATTATGTGAAAAAAGGAGAATTTTCATCAAAGTGGAATTAATCCCTTTCCAGTCATTTCAGTGGGTTGCACCATGTTGTATTTGTAAAGATTCAAATATGTACATGCACCAGTTACACTGTTTATCATATAATTGTATGGAGGCGGCCATATTTGGGCGCAGCACCATTTATTATTTGTCTTACTGAAACCTCCCATGCAATCCAACTTGGTGGATAATCATACATGAGTAAACGTTGCCGAGTAAGAAAAATTGTATGAACTAATTTTAATCTAAATATAAAATCATAAAAATAATGTCAAAAATTGCAGCTCATGGGCCTTTAAAGTCTTATTACATAATTGTAAGAGCTTACAGTGAACACATATTGCCTGGCCATGAGGGCTATAGCACCCGTTTATTACCCTGAGGGGCGGTGAGTAACTAGAAAAGCATGCAATTTCCCGAGGCCGTAGGCCGAGGGAAATAGAATGTTTTGCTAGTTACTCACTGTCATGAGGGGTAAAAAACGGGTCTATAGCCCGAATACAGGCTAGAGTCTGTCACGTGACCGGGCAATAATTGATACGACTATTTCCGTAGGGAAATAGTCATTCTATTTTTCTATCATGTGACAGACTCTAGCCAATCACGGCACAGCATGAGCATGAGGGGTGTTATAATATAACATATTGAAAGAGCATAGCATACGTGTTAAGTCTTATTACGTATTTGGCTATTAGTACATACAGTACGTGAAGTCCACCTTGTTACATACTGGATGAAGTTTTATTATATATTATGTCAAGTCTTATTGCATATAGAGTTATTACATTGTTAATTATTTCAGATTGGGGGCGGGATACAATCAAAGAGAAAAGACTATTCCACATTTCTCTAGGGCTTTAATAGTAATTAGTAACATGGTCGCTGGAGTGTTCTGTAAGCCATATGTTTTGACAGTCATAATAAATCTCATTTTTTTTACTAAGATGTACATTTTTTTTCGTGGTTAAAATTGTTTGTATTGATACTACAAAAGTACAATCGTAGAAATTCTTGAATCCTCAAGAAAGCAAAAATGAAAGGCATATGTGTACAATGAATAAAAGCACATCTCTGGTCTACTGTAAGTCAGTGAATGTCTATATACATCTCATACAAAGCCAAATCGGTCAAACCCCTTAATGAAATACACTTTGGGCATCTGCCAATCGAGGAAGATAACCTGTGTAGCAAATTTGGCTCAGACCATATTTTTACTTCCTTGCAAAACAATGGCAGATTTACTCGACAGAACAGGAAGAGGGTTAGCAAAGGGTTTCCTGTTATTGCCAAGTGTCTCACAGTGTAAAATCAAAAGTTCATATATCAACATAAGAACGTAATGAATAAGCTGTGTAATAGGATCTCGCACCCAAAATGATTTAGGATAAGATTTCTCCCACAAATTGCGGATATTTTGTCTCGCATGAGGCATAGACGAGTGTGTGTGACAGTATATTCCTAAATGAGTGAGATAATACTTATCCCAGGTCCTTGTGTGTGAGATGTTTTTCAACCATGATTACATCTGTGTCAAATCACATTGGTGATTCCAAAATTACTTTACAGCACACTAAGAAATTAGAATTAGGAAGCATGCATCTTTAAAAATCCCTTTTATATGTTAATTACCCTTTTCTTGTTTCCGAAATCCTTCACTCAAAGGACATGGCAAAAACAGAGTCTATAATTCGATTCCATACAGCTTGGTGAATGTCCAGTATTTAACGTCTCGACAATACCAAAAGGGGTGGCTTAGCATCGTTATTGTTGAAATCCGAAAACTGAACTGTCGACCCGAATGTATTTCTCGACAGAGACACAGTCACGACACTTATGTAGGTGTTGTTGACGAGCAGGATACCACGCATTTTAAAAATTATTAGGAAGTACAACACTTAAAAACATATACAAATTACACAACGCAGAAATTCTTAGAAAGTTGCTACAAATTAAAGGCCATTCCTCGGTATGTTCTAAACCCACTAAAATCCTCTTACAAATTGACATTGTTTACATTTTGCCTTTATATTGATTTAACTACTTGTCCTCAAAAGATGAAATACACAATAGTACAATACTAATAAGACTTAAATGAATAGAATCAGCAAGCTTTCTTTATATTCTACAGACTAATAATACCCATATTCAAGCAGGCATTTTAAAACAAAGCCATTAAATACATAGATACACATTGCAACTAAATGGCTGTTTGTCCATGAAGGAAATTGCTGAGTTGAGAATATCAACAGGCAGCTCAAGTTACAAAATTACCAGATCACTGTTCAAAACGTTTTTTAAATTATACAATGAAATGAAGTTTTATCGATTCACACAAACATTTTCAAGAGTTGCCACTTGTAAAATACCAAGAAGTGACAGACGTTAGCTGTATTATATAGAACAAGGAGACATACCGTTGTGGGATATCCTTTATCTCAGCAGACATGAGAACCCAAGCTGTACATTTGGCTCTAATTTTTTTGTGAACTGTTCAATTTCAGTTTGCATGATTAAATTCCCGATAGAAGCAACATACAAATTAATTACTTGCAATCTAAATACAAGATATAAAAACAGGCATATGCCCCCTATAAGGGTAATATTGTTTATTCAATGAAACAGCATACTGTGGTAACTACTGAAAGGGTCGTTCTCATTATCCCTTCAAACTCAGTACTTTTCAATAATATGCCCCAAACGGAGATTTTTACACAAATTTTTATATATATCTTTTCTTGTAAGCGTTACCAAAGGTAAATACGTGACTTGTACAACCACATAGTGAAATAAACAAAAAGTGTTTAGAATACAAATATCCCACACGTGAACATGTATACCACGCTTACAAAAGAGATCGTTAGTATTTCCCAAGCGATTAAAATTCGGTTGATAAATGAAAAAAATGCATTAATGTATCTGCAGAGGAGGTACCTGCTTTGTACAGGGAGTTTGACAATACATTCTTCAAAATATACCTTCAGCAAAATGTGTTTCTTTAACTCTTTTTACTGCTGTTTCATCATTTTATTAAAATATTTTTTTTTAATTTGCCTTCATAGCTTCTTGTTTCATCACTTCGTTCTTAGTTTGTGTAATGGCTTCACGTACGAAATTATACCAACTTACTCTGATACTGAACCACCTTTTAGGAGGTGGAATTTTGCCTACGCGATTCGTTGCGGTAGGTGTGAGTTCGACACCAGGTGAAATATAATGAAAGATTTGATCTCAGAAAATATTTCCACAAACCTAAAATTTACATATTTGCCACCCTATTGACCCTGTTTTCTGACCTCAGAGCAACTTTCAATTTTTCCCAGAAAAGTCTTCTCGCCGCTCCATTGTCTGCCCAGGTAATGTACTCCTTTGTCATTAACATTTTACGCAAAACTCGTGGCATTACATCATCAGGAATTTCATCCAATAACACCAGAATGAGAACATCCCGTTTGTCATCAAACAGACAGTTCTGTGCCATTCTCATCTCAAAATAGCACCACTCACTCTGGGCAAAGTGTGGGGAAAGCACCAACATAGTTTTGTGGCTTTTCTCAATGCTATCCAGGATATTTTCAAATATATCAACACCGGGTATGAAGTTGCGTTCATGGAGACAGAGAGTGAAATTTGGCGGGTCAACATTTTCCAAATTAGGAACCAAGTGTTGCCACACCCACTCTCTGTCATTTTCATTGTAACAAACAAATGCATCAAAGTTTTGTGCTGATCATTGTCATCATTAATTTGAAGCTGATAACCACCACATCTCAACTTCCCAAGAAATACTAAGTATCTAACATGCCATCTGAGGCGAACACCAAGCACAATACATACAATCAGAAAAACAGCAACACAAATAATTGGCACTGATATAATAAAGGCTCGGTACATTCAATACCTAAATCTAAATTGTAAACGGGCACCTTATTTGGAACGTTGCAATTTGACACTTTTAGTTTGCCAGTTTTATCACTTTTGACCCAGTCGAGGAAATCTTTCATTTTACAGGCAGAACAGTCAAGGCTGATCGTAGATATTGAAACTTCTTGAAGACTGTGATGAGCGTTCAAAAACTCTGCGCTTAAATCTGTGATTTGGCCATCAAATGAAGTGAGGTAAAAATACTCCAATTTCGTAGTTGCCGGCAGATGATTTAAGCTTGTTATGCCAGAGACTGAGTACAGAGATAAACTTTTTACATTAGGAAATAACGAATGAAGAATATTGCATCTGACGTCCCTCTAAATTTTACATTAAAGAGCGATAATTTTTGTATGGAGACAAACTGTCTTTTTATTAGTGTACCAGCGGTATAACTGCTTATCTCCATGTTTGCAATGCGTAGTTTATTGAGTGTCAGTGACCTAATACGTCTAGTAACATTTTAATATTGACTGAGTGAGTACTGTACTCGAAGTTAGCATTGTCAAAATGCAAATGCTGAAGGTTTGGAATATCTTCTAGGTGCAAAAATCCTGCAAAGTAAAATGGCAGCATTAGTTCTTTCAAGTTTTTGCAATTTCTAAATGGCCTCATTTCCTGCGCGCGCTGATCAACAGCCAGAGCAACATTGCCATTGAGTACAAGTTTCTTGAGTGAAACCAAGGGGAGTAACACTTCTTCTGGCAAGGTTTTTATGTTATTGTTAGGTATTAACAGTCTCTCAAGATGTATCAATGAATTAAAACTGTCATGGTGAAATGAGGTGAAACTGTTATCAGAAAGGTCCAGCTCTACCAGAGATGGCAATTTGTCAGAAATATTTGGTGGAATTTGGCCCGCGAATTCATTGTGACTGATATTGAGAAACTTCAAAGTTGAGAGTATATCCATGCCCTGCAGTAGCTGCGTCATATTGTGAAGACGATTCCTTTCAAATCAATCATCTCTATGTTGTTTAATCCTCTGAATGCCCAGTGAAGTGATTCAATCTGGTTGTTATTAAGGCGCAGTGTTTTCAAATTATGCAGACCAAGGAATGCGTCAGTGGCAATATGGCGTAGCGCATTAAGTCCCAAGTTCAGGTCTTCCAAGAATGGCAACCACTGAAACACACACTCGGCAGAAATGATAGATGGTCTAGGTGAAGTTCAAGTGTTGCTAATTTTGTTTCCTTTAAGCCTTTCAATGTTGTCAAGCCCATTGATGATTGCGCTTCAGCTGAAAAACTCAACTTAAGCCTTCTTATTGCGGAGTTGTTAAAATCATAGAGGAGTTTTTCTAGGGAATCGGTATCTATCCTGTTCCATTTCAGATCGATGTTTGTGACGTTCTTCAATGAAGTGAATGTGCCTGGATCACCAGATGTAATACTATTAGAGATAGGTCGACGACATAAGGCGCTGTATCAGCAAAGATGATATTCTTGATGATTGCATCTTGAAGTTGGCACTTATACATTCGAAGTGTCTTAAGGTGTTGAAAATGTTTCAGGTTATATCACTGCAGTTTACATCAACAGTATTCTGACTGAAATTTATTTCTTCTACGTAGTTAAGACTGTGAAGTGCCTGAGTTGGAAAACATGACATCTTAGTGTCTTCAAGGGTGATTGACTTTAGGTTTTTAAGATCTTGAAATACTCCTTCTGTCAGATCTATTAGGCTGTTGCGATCCAGAAAAAGTATTTGCAAATTTACTAAGCCTTGAAATGTGCCTGTAGGTAAGGTCGTTAGTTTATTATTTGATAAACGGAGCAGTTTCAAATTTTCAAGAGATGAGAAGACACCATCAGATATAGCAGTAAGGTTGTTGTGTGATAAATCAAGTTCTTGTAGGTTAGACAAGTCCTTAAATGCCTTCGGGGCTACCATGGAGATTTTGTTTAATTCTAATGTTAGCTTAAGGAGGCGATGTAGTCCACGCAATGAGGTAGACCCAATATGCTGGATTTTATTATTATATAGATTTAGACTTTGCAGTTTTTTAAAACTATGCAAGCTATATGATGGCAAGGATCTGATTTGGTTTCCAGACAAATCCAAGTCAGTGGCATCGGTTGGAATGTCCCATGGAGGTTGGACCAGATCTCTCTTTGTGCAGTCAACTTGGGTACCATTGTGCACTTTGCACACTGTGGCTGCTCTGGAGTCGATGAGGTTGACGACCAAGAGAAAGGCAGGGATCCAGTGATAAAGTGTTAACATCCTTACCGGTTTGAGTGAGTTGCAGTAGGTCACCAATCCTTTGGTGTATATGGTGTGAACTGAATGGTGGTACAGTTTTATCTGCCAGTCAGGTGATACATCTATCAGTAGTGGTAACAGAGAGCACTTCAAAGCATTGGTCCTGGCTGTATGTCATGATAGACTTCATTTATCATACGCAACAGAAGTATATTGTTAGAAACAGACGTCCATCTCAAAATCTGCCTGAATTCAATGTAAGATGTACAGCCTGTGAGGTCAGCCGTCAATATCGAAAGATATTTCAATGGTATTCTTGGTTAATTTTTACTTTCCGTATTGAAGGAGGATGTGCGTGTCACGGATGCCTGGAATGATGTCACCAGTTTCCTTCTCGGAGTTGCCTCTGTATAATTCACAACCACGACTTCTTTATTTTCACTTTCCACAATGAAGGGGAACTTTTGGTGACTCGCATGATTTTCTGTTAGTGTAACCTTCACATGACACCCCTTGTACTGGGTGTTGATATTCAGAATAAAGCCTTAATAAAATTACAAAAACGGAAAACAGTGAACTTTCACTATCTCATGTCATGTACAACTTGGATTGTTTAATTTTGGCAAAGACATATTCTGCAGAAAATGTGATTTAACAGAAGGAAACAGAATGATGTAATCATATATATGAATTGAAACAAACTAAGGTCGAGAGTAACATAACAGGATGTCGATTGTTTGTCCAGTTTTGTTTTTAGGAAACGACAGTTTTTCATATGAAGTATCCTGTGTATAACATTGAAAAAGTAACCCTTATTATCTGCACTATTTTTGTAAAGCTAAAATATATAGTTTTGCAGGGGCATAGGAAGCAATTCTCTGGGAGGGGCAATATTACCAACTTTCTGGTGTGATTAATTCACATAAAATAAATAAATAAATAAATAAATAAATAAATAAATAAATAAATAAATAAATAAAATACATTAACATAACTAAAATTGGTGAAACTAAATACGCTTCTATACTTGGTGTAAGTATTTGTCGAGTACAATTATGAATGGATTGAATTGAATCAAATTAATTTATTAGGAACTAAACAAAAGTGTGTACAGTTCTCACGCTGCATAAAATGCAGAGTTCGAGTTTACGCAAACTTTGGCATACATTACAAGACATCTCAGCAGTCACACGGATTAGGATGAGAAACTGTATCGTAGTAGATTTACAAAACCAGGATTCTGAAAAATATCGAAAAGTTAAGGATAGTGTCCTTTAATTTTCTGCGCGGAGATTTCAGACGGATGAAGTTTCCACTGATAGTGCGCAGGAATCTTAATTTTGATGACTAATCCTACGTTTAGTCAGTTAGCTAGACAGACTTATATACAGCTAGGCGCAACCCTAAGGACAACCACGCAGACAATTTGATTTTATTGAACATGGAAAGGGACTTTCACTCAGACTGTGTCGTAATCCTCATAAATTTTGACTTGACTCTGCTTAGTTACCTACAATAACTGTACCCGCCACATCGCTCGATGTGTTTTGACGATATCCGTGTTAGCAGGTTGCTCTTACGGCGCAACATTGCTTCTATGCGGGGCTATGCTTTCTCTGGTCGATTTTAGGATGTGTTTGAATACATAACCGAGTTGTCAAACTGCTTTCATTCATGTAACTCCCTAAAATCAGAAATCGACATTTATCGAACCGCTCATTGTAGGTGGTTCGTGAACAATTTGATAGTCTGCCATAAGTTTTATTTTCGTGAATCGAGTGCGAAAGTGAAATTACGCATGGAAATGATTACGCATTTTACGAGGTTAATGCGTAAGCAGATATGTCATGTGAGAGGAGAAAAAAGATACACCGGACGCTCTTCAGTATCTATGACTACCAAGGCGATGTGCATGATATCAACCGAGGACGAATTCATATTTAAAAATTCCAATAAATTGAATAAAAGTGTGAAATAAATGCTTAAGTTATGTATAAAATTGCGTGCGTTTTTATTTTGGGTAGGTCGCGATTTTTCGCTGCGTAGTAATGGCATTCTGGTATGCCCTAACTGCCTCAACAAGTCTATCAGTATCGCAGTTTGACCCAAGTGGTGAGAGCCGAGAGTTTTCCATATCATGAAGAGACGACACTGAAACTTTCACTGCAAAAACTCGCCAACCGCCATTTTGTACAATGATTTCTGGGTACTTTGCAAGGTTCAATAAAAGTAGGTCATACTGTCTAGCTCATCGAATGTCTAGCTCATCAAATGTCCAAATAATGACATAACCACCTAATAACCACCAAATAATTATGTAATAATGCTGATGATATTCAAGCAAATAACCGAATAAACACATAATAATGACCAAATAAAGTCAGAATAAATTAACAAATACATATTAAATACACCGTAAATATGAATAATACTGAACATGTAATAATAATGACATAATAATCAAATAATTAATGATGATATAATATACAAATCATATCAGAAAAACTGAATTCTTACATAATAATGACCAAGTAAAATAATCATGAAATAATAATGACATACTAATGGGCAAATAAATGAAAAAAGGAAATATGATTTTCACTCTGATCAAGCTAGGGCTCGAACCCACACCTCCACTACATTGCAGAGCCAACACAGCCGACCAACCAAAAACCACATAATGACCTAATAATGACCAAATAAGCAAATAATGACCTAAGAATGACCTAAGAACGACATAATAACCAAATAATGACCAAATAACCAAATAATGACCAAAGAACGACATAATAACTACCAAATAACCAAATTATGACCTAATAATGACCAACTAACCAAATAATGACATAATAATGACCAAATAGTCATATAATGACATAATAATCACATAATCATGTCCAAAATGGCATAATAATGACTAAATAACCAAATAATGAAACCAAGCTAATTTTGGCGGTGTTCTCACCCATAGGTAAGTACTGCAAGAAATAGTGCTTAAGTGGCGGGGAGGGGGGACAACTAGAAGCTAGACCCATAAAGTCAGAGCTTGAAAATATCTTGTTCATTGGATTTTTGGATCAAGAATCAGAAGTGGTGAGTGAAAAATTGTTAAAAAAATTTTTTTAGCTGAAGGTAACTGGTCTCGCAGACATTTTTGCCGCAATGCAGATAAGGCAACATAATCTTATCTAGCCTTACCAAAATTCAGACGCAACAACGTGTTGAGAGTCAACTCAGTGCAGACATGTCGGAAGTCTCATTCAAAATCCCATGCCCATGAAATTCCAAATTGGCCAAAGTAGAAGCAGTGATTCTGATGAACAATTTATTTTTCATTCTGGCCTAATAAGCAGTGACAAGTCATGTAATGTGATATATAACACAGTTCTGTGATTAAAGCAACTGTCAAAATTTATTGATACTGGTAGCAAAGTTTTAATTCCAAAATATCCCATGTGAAGGTAACATGATCCTGTCTGGGAAATTGTGGGGGTTTGATCAGTCAGATGTCAACAGTTACACTACTAAAGAACCGTGCTCTACCCAACAACTCACCAAACAATCTCTCCATTACATTTTGTATATCAAAGCAAGGGAGTGGAAGGTGTCATTGTATTGAAATAACGATGAGATACTACGTTTTACATGTACAGACATGTATGTGACATAGAAAATTATTTATTAGAGACTCACTGAGATAACAATCCTGTGGCATGGTAAATTATACATTAAAAACAAACTAATCAGTTTTGACATCTTGGTTTTTTAATGGAAACCAGAAACACTGCGTGACAGGAAGATAAAAAGAAGGGAAGGAATAAAATTGGTATTCTTCGAATACTTTAAATTTGACCATTGCTAGAACTTTTCTATATAATTTACTACATATTGGGTTAGGATTGTATGTGGCAATACCACATATTCTTGTATCACATATCGGGTTAGTATTACATATTCTCTTAATTCTTAAAGGCCATGAGCTGCAACTCTGCGAAAATGTCAGACCTCAAGATACCTTCCAATTTTCTTAGAAATTCATATCTATAAATTTAACGATATAGTCATGAAGTATGACTGGACAACTTTCGCCGATGGCAAAATAGGCAAGAAATTAGACACCTTTATTCCTTTCGAAATTTCCACCATTTTCAAAATCTTGTCATATTATGTGAAAAAAGGAGAATTTTTCATCAAAGTGGAATTAATCCCTTTCCAGTCATTTCAGTGGGTTGCACCATGTTGTATTTGTAAAGATTCAAATATGTACATGCACCAGTTACACTGTTTATCATATAATTGTATGGAGGCGGCCATATTTGGGCGCAGCACCATTTATTATTTGTCTTACTGAAACCTCCCCATGCAATCCAACTTGGTGGATAATCATACATGAGTAAACGTTGCCGAGTAAGAAAAATTGTATGAACTAATTTTAATCTAATATAAAATCATAAAAATAATGTCAAAAATTGCAGCTCATGGGCCTTTAAAGTCTTATTACATAATTGTAAGAGCTTACAGTGAACACATATTGCCTGGCCATGAGGGCTATAGCACCCGTTTATTACCCTGAGGGGCGGTGAGTAACTAGAAAAGCATGCAATTTCCCGAGGCCGTAGGCCGAGGGAAATAGAATGTTTTGCTAGTTACTCACTGTCATGAGGGGTAAAAACGGGTCTATAGCCCGAATACAGGCTAGAGTCTGTCACGTGACCGGGCAATAATTGATACGACTATTTCCGTAGGGAAATAGTCATTCTATTTTTCTATCATGTGACAGACTCTAGCCAATCACGGCACAGCATGAGCATGAGGGGTGTTATAATATAACATATTGAAAGAGCATAGCATACGTGTTAAGTCTTATTACGTATTTGGCTATTAGTACATACAGTACGTGAAGTCCACCTTGTTACATACTGGATGAAGTTTTATTATATATTATGTCAAGTCTTATTGCATATAGAGTTATTACATTGTTAATTATTTCAGATTGGGGGCGGGATACAATCAAAGAGAAAAGACTATTCCACATTTCTCTAGGGCTTTAATAGTAATTAGTAACATGGTCGCTGGAGTGTTCTGTAAGCCATATGTTTTGACAGTCATAATAAATCTCATTTTTTTTACTAAGATGTACATTTTTTTTCGTGGTTAAAATTGTTTGTATTGATACTACAAAAGTACAATCGTAGAAATTCTTGAATCCTCAAGAAAGCAAAAATGAAAGGCATATGTGTACAATGAATAAAAGCACATCTCTGGTCTACTGTAAGTCAGTGAATGTCTATATACATCTCATACAAAGCCAAATCGGTCAAACCCCTTAATGAAATACACTTTGGGCATCTGCCAATCGAGGGAAGATAACCTGTGTAGCAAATTTGGCTCAGACCATATTTTTACTTCCTTGCAAAACAATGGCAGATTTACTCGACAGAACAGGAAGAGGGTTAGCAAAGGGTTTCCTGTTATTGCCAATGTCTCACAGTGTAAAATCAAAAGTTCATATATCACATAAGAACGTAATGAATAAGCTGTGTAATAGGATCTCGCACCCAAAATGATTTAGGATAAGATTTCTCCCACAAATTGCGGATATTTTGTCTCGCATGAGGCATAGACGAGTGTGTGTGACAGTATATTCCTAAATGAGTGAGATAATACTTATCCCAGGTCCTTGTGTGTGAGATGTTTTTCAACCATGATTACATCTGTGTCAAATCACATTGGTGATTCCAAAAATTACTTTACAGCACACTAAGAAAATTAGAATTAGGAAGCATGCATCTTTAAAAATCCCTTTTATATGTTAATTACCCTTTTCTTGTTTCCGAAATCCTTCACTCAAAGGACATGGCAAAAACAGAGTCTATAATTCGATTCCATACAGCTTGGTGAATGTCCAGTATTTAACGTCTCGACAATACCAAAAGGGGTGGCTTAGCATCGTTATTGTTGAAATCCGAAAACTGAACTGTCGACCCGAATGTATTTCTCGACAGAGACACAGTCACGACACTTATGTAGGTGTTGTTGACGAGCAGGATACCACGCATTTTAAAAATTATTAGGAAGTACAACACTTAAAAACATATACAAATTACACAACGCAGAAATTCTTAGAAAGTTGCTACAAATTAAAGGCCATTCCTCGGTATGTTCTAAACCCACTAAAATCCTCTTACAAATTGACATTGTTTACATTTTGCCTTTATATTGATTTAACTACTTGTCCTCAAAAGATGAAATACACAATAGTACAATACTAATAAGACTTAAATGAATAGAATCAGCAAGCTTTCTTTATATTCTACAGACTAATAATACCCATATTCAAGCAGGCATTTTAAAACAAAGCCATTAAATACATAGATACACATTGCAACTAAATGGCTGTTTGTCCATGAAGGAAATTGCTGAGTTGAGAATATCAACAGGCAGCTCAAGTTACAAAATTACCAGATCACTGTTCAAAACGTTTTTTAAATTATACAATGAAATGAAGTTTTATCGATTCACACAAACATTTTCAAGAGTTGCCACTTGTAAAATACCAAGAAGTGACAGACGTTAGCTGTATTATATAGAACAAGGAGACATACCGTTGTGGGATATCCTTTATCTCAGCAGACATGAGAACCCAAGCTGTACATTTGGCTCTAATTTTTTTGTGAACTGTTCAATTTCAGTTTGCATGATTAAATTCCCGATAGAAGCAACATACAAATTAATTACTTGCAATCTAAATACAAGATATAAAAACAGGCATATGCCCCCTATAAGGGTAATATTGTTTATTCAATGAAACAGCATACTGTGGTAACTACTGAAAGGGTCGTTCTCATTATCCCTTCAAACTCAGTACTTTTCAATAATATGCCCCAAACGGAGATTTTTTACACAAATTTTTATATATATCTTTTCTTGTAAGCGTTACCAAAGGTAAATACGTGACTTGTACAACCACATAGTGAAATAAACAAAAAGTGTTTAGAATACAAATATCCCACACGTGAACATGTATACCACGCTTACAAAAGAGATCGTTAGTATTTCCCAAGCGATTAAAATTCGGTTGATAAATGAAAAAAATGCATTAATGTATCTGCAGAGGAGGTACCTGCTTTGTACAGGGGAGTTTGACAATACATTCTTCAAAATATACCTTCAGCAAAATGTGTTTCTTTAACTCTTTTTACTGCTGTTTCATCATTTTATTAAAATATTTTTTTTAATTTGCCTTCATAGCTTCTTGTTTCATCACTTCGTTCTTAGTTTGTGTAATGGCTTCACGTACGAAATTATACCAACTTACTCTGATACTGAACCACCTTTTAGGAGGTGGAATTTTGCCTACGCGATTCGTTGCGGTAGGTGTGAGTTCGACACCAGGTGAAATATAATGAAAGATTTGATCTCAGAAAATATTTCCACAAACCTAAAATTTACATATTTGCCACCCTATTGACCCTGTTTTCTGACCTCAGAGCAACTTTCAATTTTTCCCAGAAAAGTCTTCTCGCCGCTCCATTGTCTGCCCAGGTAATGTACTCCTTTGTCATTAACATTTTACGCAAAACTCGTGGCATTACATCATCAGGAATTTCATCCAATAACACCAGAATGAGAACATCCCGTTTGTCATCAAACAGACAGTTCTGTGCCATTCTCATCTCAAAATAGCACCACTCACTCTGGGCAAAGTGTGGGGAAAGCACCAACATAGTTTTGTGGCTTTTCTCAATGCTATCCAGGATATTTTCAAATATATCAACACCGGGTATGAAGTTGCGTTCATGGAGACAGAGAGTGAAATTTGGCGGGTCAACATTTTCCAAATTAGGAACCAAGTGTTGCCACACCCACTCTCTGTCATTTTCATTGTAACAAACAATGCATCAAAGTTTTTGTGCTGATCATTGTCATCATTAATTTGAAGCTGATAACCACCACATCTCAACTTCCCAAGAAATACTAAGTATCTAACATGCCATCTGAGGCGAACACCAAGCACAATACATACAATCAGAAAAACAGCAACACAAATAATTGGCACTGATATAATAAAGGCTCGGTTACATTCAATACCTAAATCTAAATTGTAAACGGGCACCTTATTTGGAACGTTGCAATTTGACACTTTTAGTTTGCCAGTTTTATCACTTTTGACCCAGTCGAGGAAATCTTTCATTTTACAGGCAGAACAGTCAAGGCTGATCGTAGATATTGAAACTTCTTGAAGACTGTGATGAGCGTTCAAAAACTCTGCGCTTAAATCTGTGATTTGGCCATCAAATGAAGTGAGGTAAAAATACTCCAATTTCGTAGTTGCCGGCAGATGATTTAAGCTTGTTATGCCAGAGACTGAGTACAGAGATAAACTTTTTACATTAGGAAATAACGAAATGAAGAATATTGCATCTGACGTCCCTCTAAATTTTACATTAAAGAGCGATAATTTTTGTATGGAGACAAACTGTCTTTTTATTAGTGTACCAGCGGTATAACTGCTTATCTCCATGTTTGCAATGCGTAGTTTATTGAGTGTCAGTGGACCTAATACGTCTAGTAACATTTTAATATTGACTGAGTGAGTACTGTACTCGAAGTTAGCATTGTCAAAATGCAAATGCTGAAGGTTTGGAATATCTTCTAGGTGCAAAAATCCTGCAAAGTAAAATGGCAGCATTAGTTCTTTCAAGTTTTTGCAATTTCTAAATGGCCTCATTTCCTGCGCGCGCTGATCAACAGCCAGAGCAACATTGCCATTGAGTACAAGTTTCTTGAGTGAAACCAAGGGGAGTAACACTTCTTCTGGCAAGGTTTTTATGTTATTGTTAGGTATTAACAGTCTCTCAAGATGTATCAATGAATTAAAACTGTCATGGTGAAATGAGGTGAAACTGTTATCAGAAAGGTCCAGCTCTACCAGAGATGGCAATTTGTCAGAAATATTTGGTGGAATTTGGCCCGCGAATTCATTGTGACTGATATTGAGAAACTTCAAAGTTGAGAGTATATCCATGCCCTGCAGTAGCTGCGTCATATTGTGAAGACGATTTCCTTTCAAATCAATCATCTCTATGTTGTTTAATCCTCTGAATGCCCAGTGAAGTGATTCAATCTGGTTGTTATTAAGGCGCAGTGTTTTCAAATTATGCAGACCAAGGAATGCGTCAGTGGCAATATGGCGTAGCGCATTAAGTCCCAAGTTCAGGTCTTCCAAGAATGGCAACCACTGAAACACACCACTCGGCAGAAATGATAGATGGTCTAGGTGAAGTTCAAGTGTTGCTAATTTTGTTTCCTTTAAGCCTTTCAATGTTGTCAAGCCCATTGATGATTGCGCTTCAGCTGAAAAACTCAACTTAAGCCTTCTTATTGCGGAGTTGTTAAAATCATAGAGAGTTTTTCTAGGGAATCGGTATCTATCCTGTTCCATTTCAGATCGATGTTTGTGACGTTCTTCAATGAAGTGAATGTGCCTGGATCACCAGATGTAATACTATTAGAGGATAGGTCGACGACATAAGGCGCTGTATCAGCAAAGATGATATTCTTGATGATTGCATCTTGAAGTTGGCACTTATACATTCGAAGTGTCTTAAGGTGTTGAAAATGTTTCAGGTTTATATCACTGCAGTTTACATCAACAGTATTCTGACTGAAATTTATTTCTTCTACGTAGTTAAGACTGTGAAGTGCCTGAGTTGGAAAACATGACATCTTAGTGTCTTCAAGGGTGATTGACTTTAGGTTTTAAGATCTTGAAATACTCCTTCTGTCAGATCTATTAGCTGTTGCGATCCAGAAAAAGTATTTGCAAATTTACTAAGCCTTGAAATGTGCCTGTAGGTAAGGTCGTTAGTTTATTATTTGATAAACGGAGCAGTTTCAAATTTTCAAGAGATGAGAAGACACCATCAGATATAGCAGTAAGGTTGTTGTGTGATAAATCAAGTTCTTGTAGGTTAGACAAGTCCTTAAATGCCTTCGGGGCTACCATGGAGATTTTGTTTAATTCTAATGTTAGCTTAAGGAGGCGATGTAGTCCACGCAATGAGGTAGACCAATATGCTGGATTTTATTATTATATAGATTTAGACTTTGCAGTTTTTTAAAACTATGCAAGCTATATGATGGCAAGGATCTGATTTGGTTTCCAGACAAATCCAAGTCAGTGGCATCGGTGGAATGTCCCATGGAGGTTGGACCAGATCTCTCTTTGTGCAGTCAACTTGGGTACCATTGTGCACTTTGCACACTGTGGCTGCTCTGGAGTCGATGAGGTTGACGACCAAGAGAAAGGCAGGGATCCAGTGATAAAGTGTTAACATCCTTACCGGTTTGAGTGAGTTGCAGTAGGTCACCAATCCTTTGGTGTATATGGTGTGAACTGAATGGTGGTACAGTTTTATCTGCCAGTCAGGTGATACATCTATCAGTAGTGGTAACAGAGAGCACTTCAAAGCATTGGTCCTGGCTGTATGTCATGATAGACTTCATTTATCATACGCAACAGAAGTATATTGTTAGAAACAGACGTCCATCTCAAAATCTGCCTGAATTCAATGTAAGATGTACAGCCTGTGAGGTCAGCCGTCAATATCGAAAGATATTTCAATGGTATTCTTGGTTAATTTTTACTTTCCGTATTGAAGGAGGATGTGCGTGTCACGGATGCCTGGAATGATGTCACCAGTTTCCTTCTCGGAGTTGCCTCTGTATAATTCACAACCACGACTTCTTTTATTTCACTTTCCACAATGAAGGGGAACTTTTGGTGACTCGCATGATTTTCTGTTAGTGTAACCTTCACATGACACCCCTTGTACTGGGTGTTGATATTCAGAATAAAGCCTTAATAAAATTACAAAAACGGAAAACAGTGAACTTTCACTATCTCATGTCATGTACAACTTGGATTGTTTAATTTTGGCAAAGACATATTCTGCAGAAAATGTGATTTAACAGAAGGAAACAGAATGATGTAATCATATATATGAATTGAAACAAACTAAGGTCGAGAGTAACATAACAGGATGTCGATTGTTTGTCCAGTTTTGTTTTTAGGAAACGACAGTTTTTCATATGAAGTATCCTGTGTATAACATTGAAAAAGTAACCCTTATTATCTGCACTATTTTTGTAAAGCTAAAATATATAGTTTTGCAGGGGCATAGGAAGCAATTCTCTGGGAGGGGCAATATTACCAACTTTCTGGTGTGATTAATTCACATAAAATAAATAAATAAATAAATAAATAAATAAATAAATAAATAAATAAAATACATTAACATAACTAAAATTGGTGAAACTAAATACGCTTCTATACTTGGTGTAAGTATTTGTCGAGTACAATTATGAATGGATTGAATTGAATCAATTAATTTATTAGGAACTAAACAAAAGTGTGTACAGTTCTCACGCTGCATAAAATGCAGAGTTCGAGTTTACGCAAACTTTGGCATACATTACAAGACATCTCAGCAGTCACACGGATTAGGATGAGAAACTGTATCGTAGTAGATTTACAAAACCAGGATTCTGAAAAATATCGAAAAGTTAAGGATAGTGTCCCTTTAATTTTCTGCGCGGAGATTTCAGACGGATGAAGTTTCCACTGATAGTGCGCAGGAATCTTAATTTTGATGACTAATCCTACGTTTAGTCAGTTAGCTAGACAGACTTATATACAGCTAGGCGCAACCCTAAGGACAACCACGCAGACAATTTGATTTTATTGAACATGGAAAGGGACTTTCACTCAGACTGTGTCGTAATCCTCATAAATTTTGACTTGACTCTGCTTTAGTTACCTACAATAACTGTACCCGCCACATCGCTCGATGTGTTTTGACGATATCCGTGTTAGCAGGTTGCTCTTACGGCGCAACATTGCTTCTATGCGGGGCTATGCTTTCTCTGGTCGATTTTAGGATGTGTTTGAATACATAACCGAGTTGTCAAACTGCTTTCATTCATGTAACTCCCTAAAATCAGAAATCGACATTTATCGAACCGCTCATTGTAGGTGGTTCGTGAACAATTTGATAGTCTGCCATAAGTTTTATTTTCGTGAATCGAGTGCGAAAGTGAAATTACGCATGGAAATGATTACGCATTTTACGAGGTTAATGCGTAAGCAGATATGTCATGTGAGAGGAGAAAAAAGATACACCGGACGCTCTTCAGTATCTATGACTACCAAGGCGATGTGCATGATATCAACCGAGGACGAATTCATATTTAAAAATTCCAATAAAATTGAATAAAAGTGTGAAATAAATGCTTAAGTTATGTATAAAATTGCGTGCGTTTTTATTTTGGGTAGGTCGCGATTTTTCGCTGCGTAGTAATGGCATTCTGGTATGCCCTAACTGCCTCAACAAGTCTATCAGTATCGCAGTTTGACCCAAGTGGTGAGAGCCGAGAGTTTTCCATATCATGAAGAGACGACACTGAAACTTTCACTGCAAAAACTCGCCAACCGCCATTTTGTACAATGATTTCTGGGTACTTTGCAAGGTTCAATAAAAGTAGGTCATACTGTCTAGCTCATCGAATGTCTAGCTCATCAAATGTCCAAATAATGACATAACCACCTAATAACCACCAAATAATTATGTAATAATGCTGATGATATTCAAGCAAATAACCGAATAAACACATAATAATGACCAAATAAAGTCAGAATAAATTAACAAATACATATTAAATACACCGTAAATATGAATAATACTGAACATGTAATAATAATGACATAATAATCAAATAATTAATGATGATATAATATACAAATCATATCAGAAAAACTGAATTCTTACATAATAATGACCAAGTAAAATAATCATGAAATAATAATGACATACTAATGGGCAAATAAATGAAAAAAGGAAATATGATTTTCACTCTGATCAAGCTAGGGCTCGAACCCACACCTCCACTACATTGCAGAGCCAACACAGCCGACCAACCAAAAACCACATAATGACCTAATAATGACCAAATAAGCAAATAATGACCTAAGAATGACCTAAGAACGACATAATAACCAAATAATGACCAAATAACCAAATAATGACCAAAGAACGACATAATAACTACCAAATAACCAAATTATGACCTAATAATGACCAACTAACCAAATAATGACATAATAATGACCAAATAGTCATATAATGACATAATAATCACATAATCATGTCCAAAATGGCATAATAATGACTAAATAACCAAATAATGAAACCAAGCTAATTTTGGCGGTGTTCTCACCCCATAGGTAAGTACTGCAAGAAATAGTGCTTAAGTGCGGGGGAGGGGGGACAACTAGAAGCTAGACCCATAAAGTCAGAGCTTGAAAATATCTTGTTCATTGATTTTTGGATCAAGAATCAGAAGTGGTGAGTGAAAAATTGTTAAAAAAATTTTTTAGCTGAAGGTAACTGGTCTCGCAGACATTTTTGCCGCAATGCAGATAAGGCAACATAATCTTATCTAGCCTTACCAAAATTCAGACGCAACAACGTGTTGAGAGTCAACTCAGTGCAGACATGTCGGAAGTCTCATTCAAAATCCCATGCCCATGAAATTCCAAATTGGCCAAAGTAGAAGCAGTGATTCTGATGAACAATTTATTTTTCATTCTGGCCTAATAAGCAGTGACAAGTCATGTAATGTGATATATAACACAGTTCTGTGATTAAAGCAACTGTCAAAATTTATTGATACTGGTAGCAAAGTTTTAATTCCAAAATATCCCATGTGAAGGTAACATGATCCTGTCTGGGAAATTGTGGGGGTTTGATCAGTCAGGATGTCAACAGTTACACTACTAAAGAACCGTGCTCTACCCAACAACTCACCAAACAATCTCTCCATTACATTTTGTATATCAAAGCAAGGGAGTGGAAGGTGTCATTGTATTGAAATAACGATGAGATACTACGTTTTACATGTACAGACATGTATGTGACATAGAAAATTATTTATTAGAGACTCACTGAGATAACAATCCTGTGGCATGGTAAATTATACATTAAAAACAAACTAATCAGTTTTGACATCTTGGTTTTTTAATGGAACCAGAAACACTGCGTGACAGGAAGATAAAAGAAGGGAAGGAATAAAATTGGTATTCTTCGAATACTTTAAATTTGACCATTGCTAGAACTTTTCTATATAATTTACTACATATTGGGTTAGGATTGTATGTGGCAATACCACATATTCTTGTATCACATATCGGGTTAGTATTACATATTCTCTTAATTCTTAAAGGCCCATGAGCTGCAACTCTGCGAAAATGTCAGACCTCAAGATACCTTCCAATTTTCTTAGAAATTCATATCTATAAATTTAACGATATAGTCATGAAGTATGACTGGACAACTTTCGCCGATGGCAAAATAGGCAAGAAATTAGACACCTTTATTCCTTTCGAAATTTCCACCATTTTCAAAATCTTGTCATATTATGTGAAAAAAGGAGAATTTTTCATCAAAGTGGAATTAATCCCTTTCCAGTCATTTCAGTGGGTTGCACCATGTTGTATTTGTAAAGATTCAAATATGTACATGCACCAGTTACACTGTTTATCATATAATTGTATGGAGGCGGCCATATTTGGGCGCAGCACCATTTTATTATTTGTCTTACTGAAACCTCCCCATGCAATCCAACTTGGTGGATAATCATACATGAGTAAACGTTGCCGAGTAAGAAAAATTGTATGAACTAATTTTAATCTAAATATAAAATCATAAAAATAATGTCAAAAATTGCAGCTCATGGGCCTTTAAAGTCTTATTACATAATTGTAAGAGCTTACAGTGAACACATATTGCCTGGCCATGAGGGCTATAGCACCCGTTTATTACCCTGAGGGGCGGTGAGTAACTAGAAAAGCATGCAATTTCCCGAGGCCGTAGGCCGAGGGAAATAGAATGTTTTGCTAGTTACTCACTGTCATGAGGGGTAAAAACGGGTCTATAGCCCGAATACAGGCTAGAGTCTGTCACGTGACCGGGCAATAATTGATACGACTATTTCCGTAGGGAAATAGTCATTCTATTTTTCTATCATGTGACAGACTCTAGCCAATCACGGCACAGCATGAGCATGAGGGGTGTTATAATATAACATATTGAAAGAGCATAGCATACGTGTTAAGTCTTATTACGTATTTGGCTATTAGTACATACAGTACGTGAAGTCCACCTTGTTACATACTGGATGAAGTTTTATTATATATTATGTCAAGTCTTATTGCATATAGAGTTATTACATTGTTAATTATTTCAGATTGGGGGCGGGATACAATCAAAGAGAAAAGACTATTCCACATTTCTCTAGGGCTTTAATAGTAATTAGTAACATGGTCGCTGGAGTGTTCTGTAAGCCATATGTTTGACAGTCATAATAAATCTCATTTTTTTTACTAAGATGTACATTTTTTTTCGTGGTTAAAATTGTTTGTATTGATACTACAAAAGTACAATCGTAGAAATTCTTGAATCCTCAAGAAAGCAAAAATGAAAGGCATATGTGTACAATGAATAAAAGCACATCTCTGGTCTACTGTAAGTCAGTGAATGTCTATATACATCTCATACAAAGCCAAATCGGTCAAACCCTTAATGAAATACACTTTGGGCATCTGCCAATCGAGGGAAGATAACCTGGTAGCAAATTTGGCTCAGACCATATTTTTACTTCCTTGCAAAACAATGGCAGATTTACTCGACAGAACAGGAAGAGGGTTAGCAAAGGGTTTCCTGTTATTGCCAAGTGTCTCACAGTGTAAAATCAAAAGTTCATATATCAACATAAGAACGTAATGAATAAGCTGTGTAATAGGATCTCGCACCCAAAATGATTTAGGATAAGATTTCTCCCACAAATTGCGGATATTTTGTCTCGCATGAGGCATAGACGAGTGTGTGTGACAGTATATTCCTAAATGAGTGAGATAATACTTATCCCAGGTCCTTGTGTGTGAGATGTTTTTCAACCATGATTACATCTGTGTCAAATCACATTGGTGATTCCAAAAATTACTTTACAGCACACTAAGAAAATTAGAATTAGGAAGCATGCATCTTTAAAATCCCTTTTATATGTTAATTACCCTTTTCTTGTTTCCGAAATCCTTCACTCAAAGGACATGGCAAAAACAGAGTCTATAATTCGATTCCATACAGCTTGGTGAATGTCCAGTATTTAACGTCTCGACAATACCAAAAGGGGTGGCTTAGCATCGTTATTGTTGAAATCCGAAAACTGAACTGTCGACCCGAATGTATTTCTCGACAGAGACACAGTCACGACACTTATGTAGGTGTTGTTGACGAGCAGGATACCACGCATTTTAAAAATTATTAGGAAGTACAACACTTAAAAACATATACAAATTACACAACGCAGAAATTCTTAGAAAGTTGCTACAAATTAAAGGCCATTCCTCGGTATGTTCTAAACCCACTAAAATCCTCTTACAAATTGACATTGTTTACATTTTGCCTTTATATTGATTTAACTACTTGTCCTCAAAAGATGAAATACACAATAGTACAATACTAATAAGACTTAAATGAATAGAATCAGCAAGCTTTCTTTATATTCTACAGACTAATAATACCCATATTCAAGCAGGCATTTAAAACAAAGCCATTAAACATAGATACACATTGCAACTAAATGGCTGTTTGTCCATGAAGGAAATTGCTGAGTTGAGAATATCAACAGGCAGCTCAAGTTACAAAATTACCAGATCACTGTTCAAAACGTTTTTTAAATTATACAATGAAATGAAGTTTTATCGATTCACACAAACATTTTCAAGAGTTGCCACTTGTAAAATACCAAGAAGTGACAGACGTTAGCTGTATTATATAGAACAAGGAGACATACCGTTGTGGGATATCCTTTATCTCAGCAGACATGAGAACCCAAGCTGTACATTTGGCTCTAATTTTTTTGTGAACTGTTCAATTTCAGTTTGCATGATTAAATTCCCGATAGAAGCAACATACAAATTAATTACTTGCAATCTAAATACAAGATATAAAAACAGGCATATGCCCCCTATAAGGGTAATATTGTTTATTCAATGAAACAGCATACTGTGGTAACTACTGAAAGGGTCGTTCTCATTATCCTTCAAACTCAGTACTTTTCAATAATATGCCCCAAACGGAGATTTTTACACAAATTTTTATATATATCTTTTCTTGTAAGCGTTACCAAAGGTAAATACGTGACTTGTACAACCACATAGTGAAATAAACAAAAAGTGTTTAGAATACAAATATCCCACACGTGAACATGTATACCACGCTTACAAAAGAGATCGTTAGTATTTCCCAAGCGATTAAAATTCGGTTGATAAATGAAAAAAATGCATTAATGTATCTGCAGAGGAGGTACCTGCTTTGTACAGGGAGTTTGACAATACATTCTTCAAAATATACCTTCAGCAAAATGTGTTTCTTTAACTCTTTTTACTGCTGTTTCATCATTTTATTAAAATATTTTTTTTAATTTGCCTTCATAGCTTCTTGTTTCATCACTTCGTTCTTAGTTTGTGTAATGGCTTCACGTACGAAATTATACCAACTTACTCTGATACTGAACCACCTTTTAGGAGGTGGAATTTTGCCTACGCGATTCGTTGCGGTAGGTGTGAGTTCGACACCAGGTGAAATATAATGAAAGATTTGATCTCAGAAAATATTTCCACAAACCTAAAATTTACATATTTGCCACCCTATTGACCCTGTTTTCTGACCTCAGAGCAACTTTCAATTTTTCCCAGAAAAGTCTTCTCGCCGCTCCATTGTCTGCCCAGGTAATGTACTCCTTTGTCATTAACATTTTACGCAAAACTCGTGGCATTACATCATCAGGAATTTCATCCAATAACACCAGAATGAGAACATCCCGTTTGTCATCAAACAGACAGTTCTGTGCCATTCTCATCTCAAAATAGCACCACTCACTCTGGGCAAAGTGTGGGGAAAGCACCAACATAGTTTTGTGGCTTTTCTCAATGCTATCCAGGATATTTTCAAATATATCAACACCGGGTATGAAGTTGCGTTCATGGAGACAGAGAGTGAAATTTGGCGGGTCAACATTTTCCAAATTAGGAACCAAGTGTTGCCACACCCACTCTCTGTCATTTTCATTGTAACAAACAAATGCATCAAAGTTTTTGTGCTGATCATTGTCATCATTAATTTGAAGCTGATAACCACCACATCTCAACTTCCCAAGAAATACTAAGTATCTAACATGCCATCTGAGGCGAACACCAAGCACAATACATACAATCAGAAAACAGCAACACAAATAATTGGCACTGATATAATAAAGGCTCGTTACATTCAATACCTAAATCTAAATTGTAAACGGGCACCTTATTTGGAACGTTGCAATTTGACACTTTTAGTTTGCCAGTTTTATCACTTTTGACCCAGTCGAGGAAATCTTTCATTTTACAGGCAGAACAGTCAAGGCTGATCGTAGATATTGAAACTTCTTGAAGACTGTGATGAGCGTTCAAAAACTCTGCGCTTAAATCTGTGATTTGGCCATCAAATGAAGTGAGGTAAAAATACTCCAATTTCGTAGTTGCCGGCAGATGATTTAAGCTTGTTATGCCAGAGACTGAGTACAGAGATAAACTTTTTACATTAGGAAATAACGAAATGAAGAATATTGCATCTGACGTCCTCTAAATTTTACATTAAAGAGCGATAATTTTTGTATGGAGACAAACTGTCTTTTTATTAGTGTACCAGCGGTATAACTGCTTATCTCCATGTTTGCAATGCGTAGTTTATTGAGTGTCAGTGGACCTAATACGTCTAGTAACATTTTAATATTGACTGAGTGAGTACTGTACTCGAAGTTAGCATTGTCAAAATGCAAATGCTGAAGGTTTGGAATATCTTCTAGGTGCAAAAATCCTGCAAAGTAAAATGGCAGCATTAGTTCTTTCAAGTTTTTGCAATTTCTAAATGGCCTCATTTCCTGCGCGCGCTGATCAACAGCCAGAGCAACATTGCCATTGAGTACAAGTTTCTTGAGTGAAACCAAGGGGAGTAACACTTCTTCTGGCAAGGTTTTTATGTTATTGTTAGGTATTAACAGTCTCTCAAGATGTATCAATGAATTAAAACTGTCATGGTGAAATGAGGTGAAACTGTTATCAGAAAGGTCCAGCTCTACCAGAGATGGCAATTTGTCAGAAATATTTGGTGGAATTTGGCCCGCGAATTCATTGTGACTGATATTGAGAAACTTCAAAGTTGAGAGTATATCCATGCCCTGCAGTAGCTGCGTCATAATTGTGAAGACGATTTCCTTTCAAATCAATCATCTCTATGTTGTTTAATCCTCTGAATGCCCAGTGAAGTGATTCAATCTGGTTGTTATTAAGGCGCAGTGTTTTCAAATTATGCAGACCAAGGAATGCGTCAGTGGCAATATGGCGTAGCGCATTAAGTCCCAAGTTCAGGTCTTCCAAGAATGGCAACCACTGAAACACACCACTCGGCAGAAATGATAGATGGTCTAGGTGAAGTTCAAGTGTTGCTAATTTTGTTTCCTTTAAGCTTTCAATGTTGTCAAGCCCATTGATGATTGCGCTTCAGCTGAAAAACTCAACTTAAGCCTTCTTATTGCGGAGTTGTTAAAATCATAGAGGAGTTTTTCTAGGGAATCGGTATCTATCCTGTTCCATTTCAGATCGATGTTTGTGACGTTCTTCAATGAAGTGAATGTGCCTGGATCACCAGATGTAATACTATTAGAGGATAGGTCGACGACATAAGGCGCTGTATCAGCAAAGATGATATTCTTGATGATTGCATCTTGAAGTTGGCACTTATACATTCGAAGTGTCTTAAGGTGTTGAAAATGTTTCAGGTTTATATCACTGCAGTTTACATCAACAGTATTCTGACTGAAATTTATTTCTTCTACGTAGTTAAGACTGTGAAGTGCCTGAGTTGGAAAACATGACATCTTAGTGTCTTCAAGGGTGATTGACTTTAGGTTTTTAAGATCTTGAAATACTCCTTCTGTCAGATCTATTAGGCTGTTGCGATCCAGAAAAAGTATTTGCAAATTTACTAAGCCTTGAAATGTGCCTGTAGGTAAGGTCGTTAGTTTATTATTTGATAAACGGAGCAGTTTCAAATTTTCAAGAGATGAGAAGACACCATCAGATATAGCAGTAAGGTTGTTGTGTGATAAATCAAGTTCTTGTAGGTTAGACAAGTCCTTAAATGCCTTCGGGGCTACCATGGAGATTTTGTTTAATTCTAATGTTAGCTTAAGGAGGCGATGTAGTCCACGCAATGAGGTAGACCCAATATGCTGGATTTTATTATTATATAGATTTAGACTTTGCAGTTTTTTAAAACTATGCAAGCTATATGATGGCAAGGATCTGATTGGTTTCCAGACAAATCCAAGTCAGTGGCATCGGTTGGAATGTCCCATGGAGGTTGGACCAGATCTCTCTTTGTGCAGTCAACTTGGGTACCATTGTGCACTTTGCACACTGTGGCTGCTCTGGAGTCGATGAGGTTGACGACCAAGAGAAAGGCAGGGATCCAGTGATAAAGTGTTAACATCCTTACCGGTTTGAGTGAGTTGCAGTAGGTCACCAATCCTTTGGTGTATATGGTGTGAACTGAATGGTGGTACAGTTTTATCTGCCAGTCAGGTGATACATCTATCAGTAGTGGTAACAGAGAGCACTTCAAAGCATTGGTCCTGGCTGTATGTCATGATAGACTTCATTTATCATACGCAACAGAAGTATATTGTTAGAAACAGACGTCCATCTCAAAATCTGCCTGAATTCAATGTAAGATGTACAGCCTGTGAGGTCAGCCGTCAATATCGAAAGATATTTCAATGGTATTCTTGGTTAATTTTTTACTTTCCGTATTGAAGGAGGATGTGCGTGTCACGGATGCCTGGAATGATGTCACCAGTTTCCTTCTCGGAGTTGCCTCTGTATAATTCACAACCACGACTTCTTTTATTTTCACTTTCCACAATGAAGGGGAACTTTTGGTGACTCGCATGATTTTCTGTTAGTGTAACCTTCACATGACACCCCTTGTACTGGGTGTTGATATTCAGAATAAAGCCTTAATAAAATTACAAAAACGGAAAACAGTGAACTTTCACTATCTCATGTCATGTACAACTTGGATTGTTTAATTTTGGCAAAGACATATTCTGCAGAAAATGTGATTTAACAGAAGGAAACAGAATGATGTAATCATATATATGAATTGAAACAAACTAAGGTCGAGAGTAACATAACAGGATGTCGATTGTTTGTCCAGTTTTGTTTTTAGGAAACGACAGTTTTTCATATGAAGTATCCTGTGTATAACATTGAAAAAGTAACCCTTATTATCTGCACTATTTTTGTAAAGCTAAAATATATAGTTTTGCAGGGCATAGGAAGCAATTCTCTGGGAGGGGCAATATTACCAACTTTCTGGTGTGATTAATTCACATAAAATAAATAATAAATAAATAAATAAATAAATAAATAAATAAATAAATAAATAAATAAAATACATTAACATAACTAAAATTGGTGAAACTAAATACGCTTCTATACTTGGTGTAAGTATTTGTCGAGTACAATTATGAATGGATTGAATTGAATCAAATTAATTTATTAGGAACTAAACAAAAGTGTGTACAGTTCTCACGCTGCATAAAATGCAGAGTTCGAGTTTACGCAAACTTTGGCATACATTACAAGACATCTCAGCAGTCACACGGATTAGGATGAGAAACTGTATCGTAGTAGATTTACAAAACCAGGATTCTGAAAAATATCGAAAAGTTAAGGATAGTGTCCCTTTAATTTTCTGCGCGGAGATTTCAGACGGATGAAGTTTCCACTGATAGTGCGCAGGAATCTTAATTTTGATGACTAATCCTACGTTTAGTCAGTTAGCTAGACAGACTTATATACAGCTAGGCGCAACCCTAAGGACAACCACGCAGACAATTTGATTTTATTGAACATGGAAGGGACTTTCACTCAGACTGTGTCGTAATCCTCATAAATTTTGACTTGACTCTGCTTTAGTTACCTACAATAACTGTACCCGCCACATCGCTCGATGTGTTTTGACGATATCCGTGTTAGCAGGTTGCTCTTACGGCGCAACATTGCTTCTATGCGGGGCTATGCTTTCTCTGGTCGATTTTAGGATGTGTTTGAATACATAACCGAGTTGTCAAACTGCTTTCATTCATGTAACTCCCTAAAATCAGAAATCGACATTTATCGAACCGCTCATTGTAGTGGTTCGTGAACAATTTGATAGTCTGCCATAAGTTTTATTTTCGTGAATCGAGTGCGAAAGTGAAATTACGCATGGAAATGATTACGCATTTTACGAGGTTAATGCGTAAGCAGATATGTCATGTGAGAGGAGAAAAAAGATACACCGGACGCTCTTCAGTATCTATGACTACCAAGGCGATGTGCATGATATCAACCGAGGACGAATTCATATTTAAAAATTCCAATAAAATTGAATAAAAGTGTGAAATAAATGCTTAAGTTATGTATAAAATTGCGTGCGTTTTTATTTTGGGTAGGTCGCGATTTTTCGCTGCGTAGTAATGGCATTCTGGTATGCCCTAACTGCCTCAACAAGTCTATCAGTATCGCAGTTTGACCCAAGTGGTGAGAGCCGAGAGTTTCCATATCATGAAGAGACGACACTGAAACTTTCACTGCAAAAACTCGCCAACCGCCATTTGTACAATGATTTCTGGGTACTTTGCAAGGTTCAATAAAAGTAGGTCATACTGTCTAGCTCATCGAATGTCTAGCTCATCAAATGTCCAAATAATGACATAACCACCTAATAACCACCAAATAATTATGTAATAATGCTGATGATATTCAAGCAAATAACCGAATAAACACATAATAATGACCAAATAAAGTCAGAATAAATTAACAAATACATATTAAATACACCGTAAATATGAATAATACTGAACATGTAATAATAATGACATAATAATCAAATAATTAATGATGATATAATATACAAATCATATCAGAAAAACTGAATTCTTACATAATAATGACCAAGTAAAATAATCATGAAATAATAATGACATACTAATGGGCAAATAAATGAAAAAAGGAAATATGATTTTCACTCTGATCAAGCTAGGGCTCGAACCCACACCTCCACTACATTGCAGAGCCAACACAGCCGACCAACCAAAACACCACATAATGACCTAATAATGACCAAATAAGCAAATAATGACCTAAGAATGACCTAAGAAGACCTAAGAACGACATAATAACCAAATAATGACCAAATAACCAAATAATGACCAAAGAACGACATAATAACTACCAAATAACCAAATTATGACCTAATAATGACCAACTAACCAAATAATGACATAATAATGACCAAATAGTCATATAATGACATAATAATCACATAATCATGTCCAAAATGGCATAATAATGACTAAATAACCAAATAATGAAACCAAGCTAATTTTGGCGGTGTTCTCACCCCATAGGTAAGTACTGCAAGAAATAGTGCTTAAGTGGCGGGGGAGGGGGACAACTAGAAGCTAGACCCATAAAGTCAGAGCTTGAAAATATCTTGTTCATTGGATTTTTGGATCAAGAATCAGAAGTGGTGAGTGAAAAATTGTTAAAAAAATTTTTTAGCTGAAGGTAACTGGTCTCGCAGACATTTTTGCCGCAATGCAGATAAGGCAACATAATCTTATCTAGCCTTACCAAAATTCAGACGCAACAACGTGTTGAGAGTCAACTCAGTGCAGACATGTCGGAAGTCTCATTCAAAATCCATGCCCATGAAATTCCAAATTGGCCAAAGTAGAAGCAGTGATTCTGATGAACAATTTATTTTTCATTCTGGCCTAATAAGCAGTGACAAGTCATGTAATGTGATATATAACACAGTTCTGTGATTAAAGCAACTGTCAAAATTTATTGATACTGGTAGCAAAGTTTTAATTCCAAAATATCCCATGTGAAGGTAACATGATCCTGTCTGGGAAATTGTGGGGGTTTGATCAGTCAGGATGTCAACAGTTACACTACTAAAGAACCGTGCTCTACCAACAACTCACCAAACAATCTCTCCATTACATTTTGTATATCAAAGCAAGGGGAGTGGAAGGTGTCATTGTATTGAAATAACGATGAGATACTACGTTTTACATGTACAGACATGTATGTGACATAGAAAATTATTTATTAGAGACTCACTGAGATAACAATCCTGTGGCATGGTAAATTATACATTAAAAACAAACTAATCAGTTTTGACATCTTGGTTTTTTAATGGAAACCAGAAACACTGCGTGACAGGAAGATAAAAAGAAGGGAAGGAATAAAATTGGTATTCTTCGAATACTTAAATTTGACCATTGCTAGAACTTTTCTATATAATTTACTACATATTGGGTTAGGATTGTATGTGGCAATACCACATATTCTTGTATCACATATCGGGTTAGTATTACATATTCTCTTAATTCTTAAAGGCCCATGAGCTGCAACTCTGCGAAAATGTCAGACCTCAAGATACCTTCCAATTTTCTTAGAAATTCATATCTATAAATTTAACGATATAGTCATGAAGTATGACTGGACAACTTTCGCCGATGGCAAAATAGGCAAGAAATTAGACACCTTTATTCCTTTCGAAATTTCCACCATTTTCAAAATCTTGTCATATTATGTGAAAAAAGGAGAATTTTTCATCAAAGTGGAATTAATCCCTTTCCAGTCATTTCAGTGGGTTGCACCATGTTGTATTTGTAAAGATTCAAATATGTACATGCACCAGTTACACTGTTTATCATATAATTGTATGGAGGCGGCCATATTTGGGCGCAGCACCATTTTATTATTTGTCTTACTGAAACCTCCCCATGCAATCCAACTTGGTGGATAATCATACATGAGTAAACGTTGCCGAGTAAGAAAAATTGTATGAACTAATTTTAATCTAAATATAAAATCATAAAAATAATGTCAAAAATTGCAGCTCATGGGCCTTTAAAGTCTTATTACATAATTGTAAGAGCTTACAGTGAACACATATTGCCTGGCCATGAGGGCTATAGCACCCGTTTATTACCCTGAGGGGCGGTGAGTAACTAGAAAAGCATGCAATTTCCCGAGGCCGTAGGCCGAGGGAAATAGAATGTTTTGCTAGTTACTCACTGTCATGAGGGGTAAAAAACGGGTCTATAGCCCGAATACAGGCTAGAGTCTGTCACGTGACCGGGCAATAATTGATACGACTATTTCCGTAGGGAAATAGTCATTCTATTTTTCTATCATGTGACAGACTCTAGCCAATCACGGCACAGCATGAGCATGAGGGGTGTTATAATATAACATATTGAAAGAGCATAGCATACGTGTTAAGTCTTATTACGTATTTGGCTATTAGTACATACAGTACGTGAAGTCCACCTTGTTACATACTGGATGAAGTTTATTATATATTATGTCAAGTCTTATTGCATATAGAGTTATTACATTGTTAATTATTTCAGATTGGGGCGGGATACAATCAAAGAGAAAAGACTATTCCACATTTCTCTAGGGCTTTAATAGTAATTAGTAACATGGTCGCTGGAGTGTTCTGTAAGCCATATGTTTTGACAGTCATAATAAATCTCATTTTTTTTACTAAGATGTACATTTTTTTTCGTGGTTAAAATTGTTTGTATTGATACTACAAAAGTACAATCGTAGAAATTCTTGAATCCTCAAGAAAGCAAAAATGAAAGGCATATGTGTACAATGAATAAAAGCACATCTCTGGTCTACTGTAAGTCAGTGAATGTCTATATACATCTCATACAAAGCCAAATCGGTCAAACCCCTTAATGAAATACACTTTGGGCATCTGCCAATCGAGGGAAGATAACCTGTGTAGCAAATTTGGCTCAGACCATATTTTTACTTCCTTGCAAAACAATGGCAGATTTACTCGACAGAACAGGAAGAGGGTTAGCAAAGGGTTTCCTGTTATTGCCAAGTGTCTCACAGTGTAAAATCAAAAGTTCATATATCAACATAAGAACGTAATGAATAAGCTGTGTAATAGGATCTCGCACCCAAAATGATTTAGGATAAGATTTCTCCCACAAATTGCGGATATTTTGTCTCGCATGAGGCATAGACGAGTGTGTGTGACAGTATATTCCTAAATGAGTGAGATAATACTTATCCCAGGTCCTTGTGTGTGAGATGTTTTTCAACCATGATTACATCTGTGTCAAATCACATTGGTGATTCCAAAAATTACTTTACAGCACACTAAGAAAATTAGAATTAGGAAGCATGCATCTTTAAAAATCCCTTTATATGTTAATAACCTTTTCTTGTTTCCGAATCCTTCACTCAAAGGACATGGCAAAAACAGAGTCTATAATTCGATTCCATACAGCTTGGTGAATGTCCAGTATTTAACGTCTCGACAATACCAAAAGGGGTGGCTTAGCATCGTTATTGTTGAAATCCGAAAACTGAACTGTCGACCCGAATGTATTTCTCGACAGAGACACAGTCACGACACTTATGTAGGTGTTGTTGACGAGCAGGATACCACGCATTTTAAAAATTATTAGGAAGTACAACACTTAAAAACATATACAAATTACACAACGCAGAAATTCTTAGAAAGTTGCTACAAATTAAAGGCCATTCCTCGGTATGTTCTAAACCCACTAAAATCCTCTTACAATTGACATTGTTTACATTTTGCCTTTATATTGATTTAACTACTTGTCCTCAAAAGATGAAATACACAATAGTACAATACTAATAAGACTTAAATGAATAGAATCAGCAAGCTTTCTTTATATTCTACAGACTAATAATACCCATATTCAAGCAGGCATTTTAAAACAAAGCCATTAAATACATAGATACACATTGCAACTAAATGGCTGTTTGTCCATGAAGGAAATTGCTGAGTTGAGAATATCAACAGGCAGCTCAAGTTACAAAATTACCAGATCACTGTTCAAAACGTTTTTTAAATTATACAATGAAATGAAGTTTTATCGATTCACACAAACATTTTCAAGAGTTGCCACTTGTAAAATACCAAGAAGTGACAGACGTTAGCTGTATTATATAGAACAAGGAGACATACCGTTGTGGGATATCCTTTATCTCAGCAGACATGAGAACCCAAGCTGTACATTTGGCTCTAATTTTTTTGTGAACTGTTCAATTTCAGTTTGCATGATTAAATTCCCGATAGAAGCAACATACAAATTAATTACTTGCAATCTAAATACAAGATATAAAAACAGGCATATGCCCCCTATAAGGGTAATATTGTTTATTCAATGAAACAGCATACTGTGGTAACTACTGAAAGGGTCGTTCTCATTATCCCTTCAAACTCAGTACTTTTCAATAATATGCCCCAAACGGAGATTTTTACACAAATTTTTATATATATCTTTTCTTGTAAGCGTTACCAAAGGTAAATACGTGACTTGTACAACCACATAGTGAAATAAACAAAAAGTGTTTAGAATACAAATATCCCACACGTGAACATGTATACCACGCTTACAAAAGAGATCGTTAGTATTTCCCAAGCGATTAAAATTCGGTTGATAAATGAAAAAAATGCATTAATGTATCTGCAGAGAGGAGGTACCTGCTTTGTACAGGGGAGTTTGACAATACATTCTTCAAAATATACCTTCAGCAAAATGTGTTTCTTTAACTCTTTTTACTGCTGTTTCATCATTTTATTAAAATATTTTTTTTTAATTTGCCTTCATAGCTTCTTGTTTCATCACTTCGTTCTTAGTTTGTGTAATGGCTTCACGTACGAAATTATACCAACTTACTCTGATACTGAACCACCTTTTAGGAGGTGGAATTTTGCCTACGCGATTCGTTGCGGTAGGTGTGAGTTCGACACCAGGTGAAATATAATGAAAGATTTGATCTCAGAAAATATTTCCACAAACCTAAAATTTACATATTTGCCACCCTATTGACCCTGTTTTCTGACCTCAGAGCAACTTTCAATTTTTCCCAGAAAAGTCTTCTCGCCGCTCCATTGTCTGCCCAGGTAATGTACTCCTTTGTCATTAACATTTTACGCAAAACTCGTGGCATTACATCATCAGGAATTCATCCAATAACACCAGAATGAGAACATCCCGTTTGTCATCAAACAGACAGTTCTGTGCCATTCTCATCTCAAAATAGCACCACTCACTCTGGGCAAAGTGTGGGGAAAGCACCAACATAGTTTTGTGGCTTTTCTCAATGCTATCCAGGATATTTTCAAATATATCAACACCGGGTATGAAGTTGCGTTCATGGAGACAGAGAGTGAAATTTGGCGGGTCAACATTTTCCAAATTAGGAACCAAGTGTTGCCACACCCACTCTCTGTCATTTTCATTGTAACAAACAAATGCATCAAAGTTTTTGTGCTGATCATTGTCATCATTAATTTGAAGCTGATAACCACACATCTCAACTTCCCAAGAAATACTAAGTATCTAACATGCCATCTGAGGCGAACACCAAGCACAATACATACAATCAAAAAACAGCAACACAAATAATTGGCACTGATATAATAAAGGCTCGGTTACATTCAATACCTAAATCTAAATTGTAAACGGGCACCTTATTTGGAACGTTGCAATTTGACACTTTTAGTTTGCCAGTTTTATCACTTTTGACCCAGTCGAGGAAATCTTTCATTTTACAGGCAGAACAGTCAAGGCTGATCGTAGATATTGAAACTTCTTGAAGACTGTGATGAGCGTTCAAAAACTCTGCGCTTAAATCTGTGATTTGGCCATCAAATGAAGTGAGGTAAAAATACTCCAATTTCGTAGTTGCCGGCAGATGATTTAAGCTTGTTATGCCAGAGACTGAGTACAGAGATAAACTTTTTACATTAGGAAATAACGAAATGAAGAATATTGCATCTGACGTCCCTCTAAATTTTACATTAAAGAGCGATAATTTTTGTATGGAGACAAACTGTCTTTTTATTAGTGTACCAGCGGTATAACTGCTTATCTCCATGTTTGCAATGCGTAGTTTATTGAGTGTCAGTGGACCTAATACGTCTAGTAACATTTTAATATTGACTGAGTGAGTACTGTACTCGAAGTTAGCATTGTCAAAATGCAAATGCTGAAGGTTTGGAATATCTTCTAGGTGCAAAAATCCTGCAAAGTAAAATGGCAGCATTAGTTCTTTCAAGTTTTTGCAATTTCTAAATGGCCTCATTTCCTGCGCGCGCTGATCAACAGCCAGAGCAACATTGCCATTGAGTACAAGTTTCTTGAGTGAAACCAAGGGAGTAACACTTCTTCTGGCAAGGTTTTTTATGTTATTGTTAGGTATTAACAGTCTCTCAAGATGTATCAATGAATTAAAACTGTCATGGTGAAATGAGGTGAAACTGTTATCAGAAAGGTCCAGCTCTACCAGAGATGGCAATTTGTCAGAAATATTTGGTGGAATTTGGCCCGCGAATTCATTGTGACTGATATTGAGAAACTTCAAAGTTGAGAGTATATCCATGCCCTGCAGTAGCTGCGTCATATTGTGAAGACGATTTCCTTTCAAATCAATCATCTCTATGTTGTTTAATCCTCTGAATGCCCAGTGAAGTGATTCAATCTGGTTGTTTATTAAGGCGCAGTGTTTTCAAATTATGCAGACCAAGGAATGCGTCAGTGGCAATATGGCGTAGCGCATTAAGTCCCAAGTTCAGGTCTTCCAAGAATGGCAACCACTGAAACACACCACTCGGCAGAAATGATAGATGGTCTAGGTGAAGTTCAAGTGTTGCTAATTTTGTTTCCTTTAAGCCTTTCAATGTTGTCAAGCCCATTGATGATTGCGCTTCAGCTGAAAAACTCAACTTAAGCCTTCTTATTGCGGAGTTGTTAAAATCATAGAGGAGTTTTTCTAGGGAATCGGTATCTATCCTGTTCCATTTCAGATCGATGTTTGTGACGTTCTTCAATGAAGTGAATGTGCCTGGATCACCAGATGTAATACTATTAGAGGATAGGTCGACGACATAAGGCGCTGTATCAGCAAAGATGATATTCTTGATGATTGCATCTTGAAGTTGGCACTTATACATTCGAAGTGTCTTAAGGTGTTGAAAATGTTTCAGGTTTATATCACTGCAGTTTACATCAACAGTATTCTGACTGAAATTTATTTCTTCTACGTAGTTAAGACTGTGAAGTGCCTGAGTTGGAAAACATGACATCTTAATGTCTTCAAGGGTGATTGACTTTAGGTTTTTAAGATCTTGAAATACTCCTTCTGTCAGATCTATTAGGCTGTTGCGATCCAGAAAAAGTATTTGCAAATTTACTAAGCCTTGAAATGTGCCTGTAGGTAAGGTCGTTAGTTTATTATTTGTAAAACGGAGCAGTTTCAATTTTCAAGAGATGAGAAGACACCATCAGATATAGCAGTAAGGTTGTTGTGTGATAAATCAAGTTCTTGTAGGTTAGACAAGTCCTTAAATGCCTTCGGGGCTACCATGGAGATTTTGTTTAATTCTAATGTTAGCTTAAGGAGGCGATGTAGTCCACGCAATGAGGTAGACCCAATATGCTGGATTTTATTATTATATAGATTTAGACTTTGCAGTTTTTTTAAAACTATGCAAGCTATATGATGGCAAGGATCTGATTTGGTTTCCAGACAAATCCAAGTCAGTGGCATCGGTTGGAATGTCCCATGGAGGTTGGACCAGATCTCTCTTTGTGCAGTCAACTTGGGTACCATTGTGCACTTTGCACACTGTGGCTGCTCTGGAGTCGATGAGGTTGACGACCAAGAGAAAGGCAGGGATCCAGTGATAAAGTGTTAACATCCTTACCGGTTTGAGTGAGTTGCAGTAGGTCACCAATCCTTTGGTGTATATGGTGTGAACTGAATGGTGGTACAGTTTTATCTGCCAGTCAGGTGATACATCTATCAGTAGTGGTAACAGAGAGCACTTCAAAGCATTGGTCCTGGCTGTATGTCATGATAGACTTCATTTATCATACGCAACAGAAGTATATTGTTAGAAACAGACGTCCATCTCAAAATCTGCCTGAATTCAATGTAAGATGTACAGCCTGTGAGGTCAGCCGTCAATATCGAAAGATATTTCAATGGTATTCTTGGTTAATTTTTACTTTCCGTATTGAAGGAGGATGTGCGTGTCACGGATGCCTGGAATGATGTCACCAGTTTCCTTCTCGGAGTTGCCTCTGTATAATTCACAACCACGACTTCTTTTATTTTCACTTTCCACAATGAAGGGGAACTTTTGGTGACTCGCATGATTTTCTGTTAGTGTAACCTTCACATGACACCCCTTGTACTGGGTGTTGATATTCAGAATAAAGCCTTAATAAAATTACAAAAACGGAAAACAGTGAACTTTCACTATCTCATGTCATGTACAACTTGGATTGTTTAATTTTGGCAAAGACATATTCTGCAGAAAATGTGATTTAACAGAAGGAAACAGAATGATGTAATCATATATATGAATTGAAACAAACTAAGGTCGAGAGTAACATAACAGGATGTCGATTGTTTGTCCAGTTTTGTTTTTAGGAACGACAGTTTTTCATATGAAGTATCCTGTGTATAACATTGAAAAAGTAACCCTTATTATCTGCACTATTTTTGTAAAGCTAAAATATATAGTTTTGCAGGGGCATAGGAAGCATACTTTCTGGTGTGATTAATTCACATAAAATAAATAAATAAATAAATAAATAAAATACATTAACATAACTAAAATTGGTGAAACTAAATACGCTTCTATACTTGGTGTAAGTATTTGTCGAGTACAATTATGAATGGATTGAATTGAATCAAATTAATTTATTAGGAACTAAACAAAAGTGTGTACAGTTCT
Source organism: Ptychodera flava (assembly GCF_041260155.1). NCBI lineage: Eukaryota > Metazoa > Hemichordata > Enteropneusta > Ptychoderidae > Ptychodera > Ptychodera flava. The sequence goes on from NC_091942.1 coordinate 37,784,600, forward strand.
CACGCTGCATAAAATGCAGAGTTCGAGTTTACGCAAACTTTGGCATACATTACAAGACATCTCAGCAGTCACACGGATTAGGATGAGAAACTGTATCGTAGTAGATTTACAAAACCAGGATTCTGAAAATATCGAAAAGTTAAGGATAGTGTCCCTTTAATTTTTCTGCGCGGAGATTTCAGACGGATGAAGTTTCCACTGATAGTGCGCAGGAATCTTAATTTTGATGACTAATCCTACGTTTAGTCAGTTAGCTAGACAGACTTATATACAGCTAGGCGCAACCCTAAGGACAACCACGCAGACAATTTGATTTTATTGAACATGGAAAGGGACTTTCACTCAGACTGTGTCGTAATCCTCATAAATTTTGACTTGACTCTGCTTTAGTTACCTGCAATAACTGTACCCGCCACATCGCTCGATGTGTTTTGACGATATCCGTGTTAGCAGGTTGCTCTTACGGCGCAACATTGCTTCTATGCGGGGCTATGCTTTCTCTGGTCGATTTTAGGATGTGTTTGAATACATAACCGAGTTGTCAAACTGCTTTCATTCATGTAACTCCCTAAAATCAGAAATCGACATTTATCGAACCGCTCATTGTAGGTGGTTCGTGAACAATTTGATAGTCTGCCATAAGTTTTATTTTCGTGAATCGAGTGCGAAAGTGAAATTACGCATGGAAATGATTACGCATTTTACGAGGTTAATGCGTAAGCAGATATGTCATGTGAGAGGAGAAAAAAGATACACCGGACGCTCTTCAGTATCTATGACTACCAAGGCGATGTGCATGATATCAACCGAGGACGAATTCATATTTAAAAATTCCAATAAAATTGAATAAAGTGTGAAATAAATGCTTAAGTTATGTATAAAATTGCGTGCGTTTTTATTTTGGGTAGGTCGCGATTTTTCGCTGCGTAGCCAAGAGATCACGACTGTACCGACAAAATGCCCACTTATGGAGGCACGATTGAAGAAATTTCACGAGACGAAGTCGAGTGAAATTTCTGTCATCGTACCGAGAGCAGAGGAGGTTAGTATCACCCAAGATCCCTCTAAAATGACGTTGTTGTACAAAATATCGACCTCTAAATCCATTGTTCTTTTGACAACGAGTTGTGTATTACTTTAAAATGAAGTGTCAAAGTAACAGAGTCCCTGCAACAAATATTGGTGATAACATACTGTTTGAAATTTCCAAAAGAAAGTGACCCTTCTGTCACTGAATGAAGCAAATGCGAAGGGAGTCTTTTTTCTTTTTTGTGAATATGAAGGCTAAGGCAGGAATGCAAATACATCGTTCTGTCTTTGATTTGATATTTCTAACTGTGGGGTCTGACTGCCGACGCCATCCGTGTAAGGAGCAACGTCAAAAGTTCAATATAATAAATCTAACTTAATTGCTTAAGTTTGGCCTCAGACCCCCACCCTCCCCACCCCCACCCCACCCCTGACCTAAAATTGAAAACATTGCCGAGTCATACCCTGTACCCTGCACTAATTCTTTCAAATGACGTACCGATGTACCATTGCATTAAATAAAAAACGAAACCATTATAAGTAACAAAAATACTTTTATTTGCCACACAGAACACAACAACAACAATAAATTTGTACAAAAAGCAGCCTTGAAATCGTAAAATTTGCCAAAAAGACGTTAAATCGTTTTTGACTGCACAGAAATTAATTTGGTCAAAACACACACACCCCCCCCCAAGCTTAAGCAATTAAGTTTTTTTTCTAACATCGATCTTTTGACATCGCCCCTAAATTCTCAAAAGCAATCGCTGAACTCAATGGAGTTCAGGACACTCTCTACAGCTAGCGACGCCGATTGATTATCGACATGGCCCCGGTGTTTCAATTTCGCTGCTGGGTACGGAGTGTAAACAATCTACGTTCGCCGCGTCGCAGAAACTCCTTGATTTCCTGAACTAGGATATCGAATAAGATTAACTCTGATAAAAAAATCAAACAGCCCCTTTTCAGGACCAACCACATCCTCCAAAAAAGATTATTCGTTGAACAATATTCACATGTCTATATCTTACCTTTGACAGTCACACAGAAATCAAAGCTGCGCTTGTTCACGTGTCTTACGCGCCGAGCAGTACTGATACCAACGTTCTCATACAGCACGTTCAACTTTAGTATGTCAAAAACTTTGCTACTTTCTACGATCAGCGACTTTTGTAAAGCTTTGCTTGATTGGCTGAATTACCAACACCTGCATTTTCTCGGCCAATTACACTGTATATTCCGTAATGCGACGAAATGTGCGTCGTTATATATTTGATTTGTATATTTCCGAGATGCCATAATGCAGTTGTGAGTGCGCCATTTTGTAAATCCGTATTGCTATGTAAAAGATGGGCTAGTATAGCTAGATATATAGAGTTTTGGTTGTCAAAGTTGGGGGGGGGCAAAAGTATTCCCCCCCCCCTTCCTTCAGCATGGGGGAGTGAAGGGGCAACTGCCTCCCCTGCTCCCGGTTCCTACTCCTGTTTCGTCACCGTATACACAGTTTATGTGACTAACAATTTAACACCCTTGTCCAAGTGCTTCATTTGTTAGCTGGAGTGAACTTCCCCTTTAAAGGAAAAGTTCTCTCCCGATGAATTTTTTTTCATATGTGTTCCAGGTTTTGGCCTGGTAAGGCTGAAAACGATGTTTGCTATTTGAACTCACGCGACTTTTTACAAAACTGGCAAAAATGAAATTGGGGAGGGGAATCATGCATTGCGCTTTGAACTGTGACATGGCGGGGCCTTTACGCGGTGGGTATGGGCATCGTTGCCTGACTGACGTTCACCTACAGTGTGCGTATTTTCATGAATACTGTTTACACTGAGCTAATGTTACACGTATAAACGGTGGCAGTGAAATAAACAATCGATTTCCAGTATTTGTAGTGGTGGAGCTTTTTATTTTCCAACCAATGCAGTCATCAAAAATATTCCACTGTGTTTTATAGAGAAGTTGAACCAGTTACATTTGATCCTCAATCAGTGATAAAGACTTCTTGACAGTTGCAATCTTTGCATGTGAGATCGAAAAATGTCACAAGAATTTAAGGAACCCCCTAGACGTGAAAATGATCTCCACACGTGATAAACATCACTTATAATATGCTTTTCTATCGTGAAAATTTACGCATGATACATTTTCGTTATTCACCAATGTCACTTTATTGTTGATTTCATCTGCATCGTTTTTCATTTCCAAATGTCACTATATGAGAGAAATTGCGAGAATTTAGCGTGAACTAGTCGCTTTCTCGCTATCAGCGAGAATCATGCGAGAATAATCTTTTCTCTCAACCAACATGCGAGAAGTAGAATTCTCGCTTCTGAATCTGCGAGAATTTTTATTTCTCGCACTGTACCTGCGAGAAATTCTCGCAATCGTCTGCGATACAATTCTTGCAGGCTGGTTGCGAAAATGTTTCTTTCTCGCAGTGGAGGTGCGCGAAAATACAATTCTTGCATGCTGATTGCGAGAAATTTCCTTTCTCGCAGTGAAGGGGCGAGAAAAAAATAATTTCTCGCCAAAGTCTCGCAGTCAGCGAGAAAGTGAGTAATTCTCTCTAAATTCTCGCAATTTATTTCCATAGTGTGTCAAAAACATGCAAATCTAGCATGATTTTGCTTTCCAACTTTTTAAATGATGGATTCATGGTTATCTGGTTGGATTTTTCAATATATCGGTGTATATTAGACTGAAAGATTCAGTCGTGTGCGGGCGCTCCGGCTACGGCCTACGACCTAACGGCAAAACACTTTACTGGAGGCTAACTGATAAAAATTAGCATGAAATGGACCGAAATACTCAATCTGAAACGGAGACAGTTATAAAATCAGGGCTTGGTAACACAAAGTCTAGCAAATATTTTCAATTTAAGTGATTGTAAATGTCACATTTGTGAAGAGGAGGAAAATCTTGTACATGCAATCTTCCACTGTAATATCTAAAAAAATTATGGGAAAAATGCAAATCCGTTTTGATACCCACGATTTTAGGGGCCCTTAGGGTGACGTCAAAAGATCGATGTTTGAAAAAAAAACGCTCAAGTTTGGGGTGAGGGGTTTTTGGCCAAATAATTTCTGTGCAGTCAAAAACGATTTACCGTCTTTTTGGCAAATTTTACGATATCAAGGCTGCGACTATGGAGAGTCTATGACTTATGTGCAAATATTTATTGTTGTTGTTGTTGTTGTTGTGTTTGTTGTGTTCTGGATTGCAATTAAAAGTATTTTTGTTAATTTATAATGGTTTTCGATTTTTATGTAATTCAATTGTACATTGGTACGTCGTTTTGAAAGATTAGTACAGGGTATGAGTCCGCAAAGTTTTTCAATTTTAGGTCAGTTAAGTAAGAAAGGGGGTGGGGGAGGGGTCTGAGGCCAAACTTAAGCAATTAAGTTAGATTTATTATATTGAACTTTTGATGTTGCCCCTTAATTCCCACTGCTTTAAAGCGGCAACCGTCAATCCCAGGGATTGCACTCCACCCAGTGTTTATTCAAACATCCAGGCCAAATAAACAGTTACACTATACATTTGTATCGCAGAGTGATTGACAGCAACCTCTGTACAAAGCCAGCATGTCTTTTGATCATACAAGTTGGTAAATTAAGTGAAAAGGCATCTTGATTTGTTTTGTGTTTGGAGAATAAACCAGGGGAATCTATTGTGAAGATATTCATAGTCATTCTGACCAAGTTGTGTTACATTTTGTGTGGTATAACTTCTGATATAGCTATTTTTCGGGAGGTGTGTATGTGAAGTGACCCCTTCGAGTTCCAAGCATGAAATGATAACAAAAGCTGTAATCCTGTTTAAATACCCCTGTTGCCGCTTTAAGAGTCGAGAATCTAGGCGGCATCTCTCTCACCGCTGTCGAACTAATTTCAGCTACTGCCTCTTTATGTGAGCAAACAAATTTGACAAATAAATTGCCAAGGTTAACGTTCGTCACTCATAAACTCATTATACCGAACCACGTCTGATCAACACCCTGTAAACACCTGTCGGTGTCATAGCCCTTATGACTGTATTTTTTTTAAGTTTAATCCAAAACATTGCCTCAAATTCTCAGAGATACGTTCCGGTCGCCAACCATTAAGCCGCGTTGCCCTAAAAAATATACGTTTGCAATCAATGCGGATAGATCGAGTCCTTTAAAAATAATTTTCAACGGGTATACTTGAAATTTGCCGCCATTTTGAAACCCCATTCACGTGATAAAGAACACGAAGAAAGCAACATATAATGGCGAGATATTTCCTGGCGGGAAATCCTGCAATTGTTCGGAATATTGCTTACTGCTTATCAGTCTCCTCCTAGCTGAAGACGATGCATCGATGAGAGCTTACCTGTATGACGGCAGTGACCGACGTCCTGCTGATGCCTTGCATCTAATGGTCCATGTGATGATAAAATGACTTCCAAGTGCAAAATAATCTGCAGTTTTCATCAGCGAATACGATGTAAAAAGATAGTTTTAGACTCTTCGGGGCTTTAATCTGGATCGTGAGTCCCACCACGGCGAGCTCGAGGTTTATCAGGTTTTCATCCATGCTAAATGTACAGCTCAGATTTGGCAAATGGATGACCTCATCTTGATTATGTTACTTCATCACCGGAAGTTCAAGTGTAGATTAGCGATGTGATACAAGATATTGCACCTAGGATTGGTAAATACTAGCATGCTACAGCGCCAACCGTGTTTCCGTGAACAGACAAGCAGGCTTTATCAAGTGAAAGTCACGAACTGACTGTTTTAATCAGAGCTAAGATCACGTGCTAAGATGTAATATTCAGAATATCTACCTTCTTGTTAAGTTGTTTGTGATTTAATTATGAACGCGATGAATTAAATGAATTGTGCCTGCGCAATTTAAAGCTATAGTGTCGCCCGTAATTGTTTTTTTGGCGTGGAAACTAAGTCCAAAGTTTCGAACCGATACTTTGAGCCGGAAATCCTCGGCGACAATCGACACATTTACACTTGTTCAGTTTGCTGGGGAGTCTATATTTATGCACCATTACGGTGGCACAGAAGAACCGCAAAAAGCATGTAAGACTCTATTTTGACTTCATTGTTTAAGGCGTCGTTGTTACTGACAAAAATCTCACGCGTTCGGAAATACTCGCTGGTTTCCGGAGGTTCGTACGAAGTACGATTTTCAGGTTTTCGATCGTAATGCGACATGATGGAATGTAAGGAATAACATGTCTACATTCTGCGTGAATGATGTGTCAATTGCAGGCTAAGTTGATTTTAGGAAAAATCAGAGACACTAGGAGACACTATAGCTTTAAAGCAGATGTAAATGATTTCCACAAAGGTTGTATTTTGTTACATCATTTATAACACAATCCGTGGCACATTTCGGCAAACCAATAAACCGATTTGCATCTTCAAAAAAAAAAATAGAAAAAGAGCTATAAATGTCAATTTTAAAATGCTTTGTTCATCTTGATTCTTAACTTTTAGGCCCATTTTTGAAATTGCAAATCCTTCGTCTAAGATTGAAATATGAGAAATTGGTATATACTGCTGTAAGAATCCGTGGCACATTTCGGCCAACCAATAAACCGATTTGCATCTTCAAAAAAGAAAATTGAAAAAGAGCTAATTGTCAATTTTCAAATCGGTTTCTTCATCTTGATTATTAAATTTTAGGCCAATTTTTGAATTGCAAATCCTTCATCTGAGATTGAAATATGAGAAACTGGTATATACTGATGAGGATGGCACTTTCAGGCCATTCAAATTTCCCTTCGACGAACGTAATTTACAACAATGCACTAGTTCGGTTGTCCCATTTTTTTCAATTTACCGAATATCTAATTTTCCTACTATATTTTGGGTGTGGCCGCTCATTTTGTCAACCTTCAGCTAAGGAATGCATCAATTGTATGACAAGGCCAAAATAATTAAATCCTTTGTTTTGCGTTCGTACACGCCTAGGTTACCGGTGATGATCGGAGAAAACATACAACTGTTGTTAAAAAATTTCCAACGCTGTCGATAATCGTTCACAAACCAAGCCAAGATTTGGGCATTGCGAAAAAAGACTTCTTTATTGCGGTCGTATTGCGATTGTTGCTCCATGTGGTAATTTCATGCAGGGGGGTCCTCAGGTCTGGATTCTTTTTACGTGTTCGAAAATCGCAGTGAGCAACTTGTTGTATAGTTGTTATAAAACCACTTCTGCAGTAAGAGATTTCGTTCTGATCGGCGGGGGCACTCCAGTGAATAGATTACATTCTGGTGATAGGTTAGCCTTTATCGAAAGATTGTCACACGTCTGCCTTCCTTCAAACTACGCAGAAGAATTTTTTCACTGTAGCCGAAAGTTTAATTTACCTGGGTAATGTTTTGACGTGCCTAGTTTTTGCGCTGCCATGTTCCCTGTATAAAATGTTGACATTTGTAACAAGGTAAAAATTTTGTTAATGCTGTCATGTGGCACTTTTTACTGTTTAAGACTTCTCGAGTTTTTACGTAATTAACAGTCAAGAGGTCGTTCACCTGTTTGCCTTTCACCTCGTAAAAGTCGAAGTCGGCTTGTTGTTGAGTAAATATAAAAAGTTACTTGATAGCAATCTTCAAGGGGCAATTATGAAACACTGATCATGCTTAGATCCCATGTGAGAAAAGTATCATACGATGACGTATATGTAAATGTTACTGTGTGTTTGATCTGTACATTGATCTGCATTCTGAAGTCTTTGTTCTACCCGTGTGATCGTTGTAAACAGTGATCGTTTTCTATTGTTTGACTTTTCTTGATTTTAAAGACTGCAGTGTAAATGTAACCTTCTTTTATGTTTTAGTTGTGGATGTTGAAGAGTTTTTATAAGTATTTTTTCCTATGACCAGACGAATTGGTCAAGTGTATGAAAGCGGTTTAAGTTCATACACGTTTTAAAAGAAGAACTTTGCACTGTTATGTACGATGAGTTTTGACTTTATTTTCAGAGAATTGTCAGATTGAATGGAGTTGACTTCACACTGTCTCACTGTTTCACGGACATGTTTTCAATCACTCTTGTGTTCCATGACGAGTACTGACTTTATGATATGCACGGCTTTGTTATTGATTTACTGTGTTCGATTTTGTAGAATTGCGATGATTTCTGACGATTTGCTCGATTATTCATTTGATTTCATTTGGTGATTGTGCTTGAGTCATTCTAAATGTAGACGACAAAAACAAAAAGACTAAAAAAAACAGAAAAAGTATTACCAAGATTTTTAAGTGTTTCATGTTGTTCAGCGAGGACGCTGTTTATTAAAAGTGAGGGAGAGTGTCATGTGGCACTTTTTACTATTTACTACCAAATTCAAAATAGCTTGGAGTTTCTTTGTGTCCGAGTGATAAAATAAACGTCTCCGGTGATAAAAACAGCGTCTAAGTTGATGAAATTGAATATCCGCACTTTGTTTTAATTGCAACAAAATAATCTTTTCAAACGTTCGCAGTCCCACTGTGAGATTGTCTATGTAGCTCTGACATTTGTATGAGGGTGTCTTGCAATGCCAATTTCCGAACAGGGAAAATATTAGATATTAAATTGAAACAGAAAATGATATTACAACAAACTTGGTGTGTTTATTTTCAACCATTGAACGCCGAAAAAAACGACCCAACTTCCACGTACACGTAAGGTACCAAGCCTACTGCACGTTCATGCAAGGAAAAGATGACGTGTTGCAAACGAACGTTTTACCGAGCGAAATATCTTGTAAACTCAAGCTTATATAGCCGCTTTGTATAAAGTCGACCCGTTTCGCGTCAATATAATGGATGAAAGCAGCTTCGCGGCTTTCCGGGTGTTTACAACAGGAAGTATGGACTCGCCGCCAGCGGGGACCATGCAGTTCAAGTTCAGCGATACGCAAAGGCACTAAATCACAACCTCAATTTACTTGTTTTGCACACTGTATATACCATGCCGATGTTCTCCATGGCCCTTGTGTCATACAGGTACGTCGTCGATTTTCAAACAGACAACGTACGCGTACGCAATGATCTTTCGGCGAGCGACCATCACAGTTACAGCAAACCCAGTGTTTTGGAATCTCCGAACGGCTTGGATACCTCAATCTGTAGAACATGACTTGTAACCTGTCTTTTCCCTTCAATCAAACTAAAATAACTCTGTAAAATCAAAAAGATTTCTGACGACCACGTTTACAAGTACACGTCGTCACTATCCACTATCCATATCGCCGTAGGCTTTTCACTTTGATCGGTTCAGTGGAACCATGAACAGTTGACTTTGACTAAATTGTTGCGAAAATTTACAAGTGCGGCGTGCACTACAGACGTTTGTTTTTGTCACAGAAGACGTTTATTTTATCATCGGGGCACAAAGAAACTCCAAGCTATTTTGAATTCTGTAGTAAGACTTCTCGGGTTTTTACGTAATTAACAGTCAAGAGGTCGTTCACCTGTTTGCCTTTCACCTCGTAAAAGTCGAAGTCGGCTTGTTGTTGAGTAAATATAAAAAGTTACTTGATAGTAATCTTCAAGGGGCAATTATGAAACACTCAGTGATCATGCTTACATCCCATGTATCATACGATGACGTATATGTAAATGTTACTGTGTGTTTGATCTGTACATTTTATAAAGTGATTGACTTAGTGAGACAGGAGATAGACATCGTCCGCCCGCACGGGTCGTTAGCAAGGCAGGAGCCTTCCACTAACGAACCCGTGCGTGATCACGTTGCTATATTGTGGTACGGAAGTCTGTTGGAACGCCAAAATCAGGCGGACCAATCAGGGCGCGCGTTACATACGCGGAAATAACAAGGAGATAGTCCCCCCCCCCCCCCAAGCAATCAGTCAAGCTGCGACAGAACCGGAGCTAGAGATCAAGATTGACGAACGATTGTTACTTCTATCATTCCACATTTCTACAAAAACGAAATTGATGTTCTGAAGATAGTTTGTTGAGGACTGAGCGAGAATGTGGAATCATATGGGTGCTTCAACATTTCTACAAAAACGAAATTGATGTTCTGAAGATAGTTTGTTGAGGACTGAGCGAGAATGTGGAATGAATTTTTCAAGTGCATTTGCAAACCATTCGCTGACATTTAATACGTTTCATGCATTGGTCAAGCTGCAAGACAATTTGTTCACTCGCGCGAATGAACTTTCCCAACCGCAGTGGCGTGAGTTTATTATCTTCAAGACTCTTGCCGCCAACTGAACAGGAAAAACACGACGTAAAATGTAACGTGTAATTTGGCGACAAAAGTACTTGTTCCGGCTAACGAGTAGGGATATTAAATTCAAAACTGGTTTGTATCATGGTCGGTAACGCCGCAGTGCTTGATGGCACAAACATCGACAACGAAAGACATCGTTGACAGCGTTCTTTTTCCTTTTGATTCATTGATTGTCTCTCTAACTCTGATGACACTCGGTATGTAATCTTCCAGGTCATGCATGGACGTAAACCGTTAGACGTCTTCACCTGAAACTTACTACGAAATTCAAAATAGCGCAGAGTTTCTTTGTGGACTGGTGATAAAATAAATGTCTTCCGGGAGGGCTTACACTAATTTGCGGAACGGAATGAGCGGAACGGAACGGAACGGAATGGCCACACGAGGGAAAAATAGTTTTCTCTAATTTTCTCTTTCTATTTTTTTCGCCCACTTGATTTTCGAGCTAAACCACTTTGGACTTACAGAATACATCTTATTTTTTCAACCCTACAAGTGATGCATTTCAATGTGTAGAAGTTTTTCCTGTTTTTACCCGAGATGTAGACTGAAAGATTCAGTCGTGTGAGGGCGCTCCAGCTCTCTGCGGGCTACGACCCTTACTATGACTCAGGATGCATTTGGGTGAGCAGTTCTGGTACAAGAACAATCAACGAGGGCCAGCTTCCGATTTCAGTTCTCATCCCCGGTCACCCAAACGAATATAGCCTCACTCTGATATGGTTCATTCCTATGGCTGCTTGCTTGCTAATCTCTGGTCATAGCAAGTTTTCTTCAGTTTTTTTTTTTGGTCGAGAAACGATGAGCTAGTTTCGTGTGATTGTTGTTCCGATCCATAAGGACTAGGATTTCATAAGAAACACCCCGCACCTGTTGTATTTTTTTTTTTGCATGAGCTAGATCCATATCGATATTTTGTTTCAATTTCAACAGCACATAGCAGCGCATCGTCATCATCCGCATGTATCAGTGAAGTTGAAAAGGTCGTTTTCGTGTTAGTAACAAGTCAACACAGTATTTTTTCATTTATTCACAATATTACACACGATTTGATTTTCACGCAGCTGTATTCCGCCTTTTTGTTCTCATCTGCGACTGTACAGGGGCAGGGTCGTGTTCATGTTCCGGGAACCAAGTTCGGCTCTGTACGGAAATACGCCGAACGTGCTCAGCATTGCCGAACGCTGTTCTCACCACAAGAACCGGTCACCCAAACGCACTTTCATAGTATGGGTCATAGGCACCGGAGTGCCCGCACATGACTGAATCTTTCAGTCTATGAGGTCGTAGACCGCAGAGCGCCCGAACATGACTGAATCTTTCAGTCCACCCATGATGATAATCTCGAATATTAATAAAGCTTTAATTCATATCTGAAACTACCCCTGAATCCAATCTTACCCTGGATGTCGCACTAATGATAGAGAACTGCTCCTATGACATAAAAAAGGGGCATGCAGTTAGGCGCAGTGCACCGTGTAACAATTCTTAACCGACTGTGCTGCCCTGGCTGCTTGTGTTGAGGTTAATTTAATACGGGAATGTCAGAAGATGGAATATGGAAGATGGGATGTGTTGCGTGGTGCCTTAAAAAGTCAAACCTTGTAATAATCTGGAAAATTAGAAAACACTCACTGCGAATCCAAACACTTTTCTCTCGTGAACGTGTATGCCAGTGCGAACGTGGATTCTATGCGTTTGCGTTCACTAGCCAAACCTGGCTACTAAAGCGTCATCCAGTTTATTACTATAAATAGCAAGGAATGTACGCACACACCGCACATGAACTAGCATCAGACTATAAACAACTCTTTCTCCTATCTACAAATCAATACTTTAGCTGTCAATCATTTCAACGAGTCTCACACTTTCTCTTGCAACTAATGACACAGGCAACCTCCGCACCAATAAATATGAAGCCAACAAGGCAGTGGGAATGTATCAATTTAGAGGTCAGAGGTTATCACCGCCAAAGTTTTGTCCTCCCCGCGAAAGGTAGCTAGGCACCATGCCACCATAGGAGGTGAATGAGCTGACACATAATGGTAGCTATATAGCATCCTCTATCAAGTGCGATATGTGAGGTAAGCTTTTGATTCAGATGTGGTTTCAGAGTGGAATGATGGCTTCATTTTCTGTAGTCTCATACACGATTTTCATTTTGGAAAAATTACGAATATTAATATGCATACGAAAGTTCTGTTTTTTATATCCACAATTCCCTTCTGTTGCTCCAAAATCCACTGCGTGACAACCGAAAAACAAGGACTAATTTTTGGATTTTGAGAAACTATTTTTTTTCCCTCGTGTGGCCATTCCGTTCCGTTCCGTTCCGCCCATTCCGTTCCGCAAATTAGTGTAAGCCAGGAGGGAGGGGAAAACTCCAAATGAGGCCACCTAAGTAAGCTAAAACGGAATTTACCGCGCAACGCATAGCCGGTGTACCTCAGTTACAAGTTAAATTACAGAAAGTGGGATTCCATCGTAGCACACGCAGACATTGAATTATAAATGAAAATTACAACAGTGATTTTTTTCCATTCATATTTTGAGCCGTGAGATCGTAATAATATTTTGCTATCATCATAATAAAATGACTCTTAGGGGGCCGTTACAGAGGTCACGGCCCTATGCTATGTAAATTTGTGACGTCACCAGCAGTTTTGTCAACACAGCGGGAGATTTAAAGGACGTCGGTGTCGCACAGGCACGTAAAATAGTGGTTTTCTGAATATTTCTGAGGTGTCATTGACAAAAAATGTGTCGATAGTAACTGGTGTGTAACAAGTAAGAGAATACAAGAACAAAAATCATTGGGATAAGATTATTACCGGAAATTTAAAGAAAAACTTCGTACTTTGGAGTCAGTGGTTATCGTGCAACCTGGACACAAATTTGTCGTTTGGTCCAAATTTTTCTCGATCGCAAAATTTAATTGGGCATTTTACGAAAAAAATAAGATCGCTGAAGGGAAAACAAGATCCTTGACAAGTGTTCTGCAAAATACTGTATAATTCTGAGTGCCCAAAAGATTTATCCAGATTTTTTTCTGGTGCGGCCTGTGTAGCGTCAGGTTGTTGCCAATGGCAACGTATATATTTATCATCCATACATTCATATTTTTGCTATCTCTGATATTTTGTTGGCCTGAACGACGTAGATTGACCTCTATTGTGTTGACTGTTGTGATTCATTTACTATTTTTTTTAACTTTTGACAATATTTAAAACTTTGGCTTTTGAATTTTTATTTTTATTTTCAAGCAGTTTTGTAACATTAAGTGAAATTGCCCCTAATACAGGAATTTTGACTAATAGAGCATGCTCTACTCAATCACGATAAGTCCCTATCAATATCCCTTGCAATATTCCTATCTGCTAAGAAAACAGTGAAGAGATTAATGGCCTACATCTGTATATGTACACTGCATCTGCTTTGTATTATCTAAACATCTTTTTAAATCCCTTACTGTTTCCGTAGGATTGAAATAATAAATAATGAAGTTTGATAAATAAAATATACATAGAATATTGCCAGGGAAACTGATAGGGATTTATCAACATCCTTGCAACATTATTTCTTGCAACTACAGTAATACACAACAAATACTATTTCTTTCAGCTTGAATGGTGTGTTAATTGCATTTGACAATGTGAAGTTACTTCAACCATTTAGTGATATCCTGGATGATCAACCCTACATTCATTTTGATACCAATCTTGATATGATCAATCTCGCACAAATAGAAACCTTAACCTTAATTTATAAGTGATCGGAGAAACTTAAATTTCAAGGTGCGTACTAGTTTAAAAGTAAAAAGTATTTCCGTCTTGTAGCATGGGCATACTTAAATCACAACAGCAACTGTCCCACAGAGCTTAACTGTGATGGGGAGGGGCCATTGAGGTACTCTCGAACAGCAGCATATTAATTGGTCGAGTAAATACCTGTACAGTACTTAAATATTTGTAAGAGAGGCATGTAATAAAAACATTATAGCCCAAACAAGGGACGATGTACCCTCGGGGCAGGAGACCATTTGCCCTCCTTACGTCGGGCAAATGGTCACCTACCCTCGTGCACATAGTTCCATGTTTGGGCTATAATATATATAATTACCCGGTAACAATTAGTCAACAATTAGTGAGCTGGTACATCTCAACTCAAATTCTGTGCATGATTTATGTTCAATGGGTTAATTTTATATGTGGCCTCAGACATTGTTTTTCTCATCTAGTGTTTCATAGAGGTTCCAGCCAGGCGGCTGAGCAACAAGGTAAGGATGAAAATATTGGAGGTAGAAACTTACGAGTAAATTTTCTGTAAATAAGTACATATAGTTTATCCTTTAAATTAGGCCACAGTGATGAATTCTTTGTTTCACATCCCATGCACATGGGTTTTTGGAGGTTTCATGAAAAAACACTGTATTTCAACAGGACTTTCCCTTTACCTTTTCTGCCAACAAATCATTGCTTACAAACTTTGTAAAGTGTTTTGCATGGTTGCAGAATATTGCATCGTTTTTGCATGGTTGCAGAATATTGCATCGTTGTGCAAATTATGAGGTGAAAAAGAGGTTTCTGGTTTTCATGGTGGATATTATGTTTGGTAGACATGGAATAAAAATATGAAAGACTAATCATGGAAATTAATTTGGCTTGTTCCATTTCCAACTGTACAGTTTCTAGATATTATTATACAGTGCCTATATATTCTCATGTAGGAGTAACTCGGTATCATTTGGAATCAGAAAATGTATTTACATTTGTAAAGCTGTACTATCGATAACTGTTCCCCTGTTTTTATTATTTTGTCCTGTGTATCAAGTGTAGTTTCTCGTCAAACTCTGTAAAGCATGATGAGTGTAAGTTTTTAGCCAATGAACACAACTTATTTGTGTACAATCACTGCTGTTTAATGTTGAAAATTGAATTTACATCTGGATTTAAAGTCATTTGAGGACAAAAGAACAATCAGACCATTCACAACCACATCCTGTATTAACAAGCAGAAAACTAGATATTTTAGGAAGCAAGAAACGTTATAAACAAGGATACACAGAAGAAAAATAGTGAAGAATTGTCAGAAATTACAGACAGTAACCCTTTGCTGCAGATGCAAAAAATTGTAAAACACCGATGTTGAGAAGTCCCTATCAATGTCCCTTGCAATGTTCATATCTTCCTAGGGAAGTGAAGAGATTTGATCAGCACTTCATCTGGATATATACACTGCTTGAACACTGCTGTGCATTAAATCAGCTTTTCTGAAGTTCCTTGCTGTTTCCTTATGAATATTTGAATACTGCATGGGATTTGACAGTGCCTTCAATATCAAGTTTGGTATTTTATATTTCTTGCATCTGCAGTATAATTCCTAAAGATCAGAAAAGGACAAGCGATAAAAATGTCTGTTTACTTTTCAGTACCAAACTCTGCAAAAGTCAATAGAAAAACTGACCTGTAAAACAGTGCAATTACAGAGGATTCACAAGAGGTTAATACACAAGAAATACCATATGATAAGTAATCCGCAGGTAAGTATTTTCTGGCAGGAGACTACAGCAATGTGAAGGATTAAATTTGAAGCATATGTAATACGTCGGGCAAATGGTCACCTACCCTCGTGCACATAGTTCCATGTTTGGGCTATAATATATATAATTACCCGGTAACAATTAGTCAACAATTAGTGTTTAAGGTAGTTTTAATATTTTTCATATGATATATTTGTCAAACTCATTGGGAGGACAAAAATACAAGAAAAATACTCAAAAGTTACAGCTTATGGAACTTTAATTTGTTTCACATTGTGTGATTGACCCTTTTTTCTGCTCTGACAAGCAAACAAACAAATTTATTTTTGTGACTAACTCTGGCAAGATGAGTTCATATCAGGGTGGTGTAACACTGTGTCACACCACTAATGACTGGTCAAACGGTCTTGTTTATTAGTGAAATTAGAGAAGAAAATGAGCATGTGATTCATGGAAGGATTTGTGATGTTGACAAATCAGAAAGTTTCATCAATGTTTTCAAGAAAGTAACTGCCCTAGATAAAGTTGAAGACAATATCTCCTTTTGATCTAAGCCCTTCAAGCCAAAGTCTCCATTGTACTGATCCTCTCACAGATTAAACATTGAAAAGTTCTTAGGGTGAACTTGAACATGAAAGAACTGCAGTACTCAAGTGGCATACCTCAGGAAATATGACATCAAATCAATTCCAGCAATCATAATCATTCAAGTAAATTACCAGGTCCAATAAACAATAAAAACAAACAAACAAACAAACAAAACAAAACAAAACAAAAAAGATCAATGACAAAATCAGTAGTACAATCTTGAACCACTTTATAAGATCAGCGCCTAGTTAACCAGGCTAGCTAGCATGCTACACCCGTCAAGATTGAACTAGAGTGACATGTTATTGTACAGTAATTCATCTAGCTGCCAAATTACTGTTCTGAGTCAAAGTCAGGAATGCTGTCTCTCATCATCTGAGTGACAGATTTGTCATATTTGACCTTTGATTTTTCTCACTTTCTGTGACAAAGCTGCTACATTTCCGGTCGAAATTTGCAAGATAGATAGCTGTTTTCACATCCTCAAAAAGAGTGTCTCAGATTTCCCCTTTCATTGTTTTAAAGATATGGGCAGTTAAATGTGTTGGACTAAAATTTTTATTGCTCAAAAAAAGAAGGGCAAGCATAAGAAATCTGTGACACTGTTTTCAAGCATATAACAATATCTTTCCATGATGTAAATTTCAGACAGAAATCTATCGTGGATCCTTGGGTCCTATTGATTTTCATAACTTTCCTAAAATTGATCTTCTGAAAATCAACTATGACTGATTAAGACATCATTTATTACATGTAATGATTCTAGAATTTCATTGAATACTAATTATGAGTATCATAACAATTACCTGGTGTTTCTACATGATAATTGGTGGTGTCACGGTCCCTCCACACCGTGGTGGTGTACCGGTACATGACAAACATGCGTTTATGAGTATGACAGCCATTAAAATATATCAAACCTGGCAAAATTCTTTAAATGTATGGATAAACTTTTGAAAAAGGGCAAACCTTTCAAATTTGGCATGCACTAACCTGGTGTACCAAGGATTCCATATCTGCAATCGAAATCAGTGCCACGTAAATGGAAATGTCCCATCCAGGCGGTTTTTTGCAGCAAAAACGTCATTTTTGGACGATTTTAGGTCAAGTGGTGGTGACCACAGCTGACAATTTTTCACGAATAAAACCAAAAATAAACGCAAGAGCCTGTCAAAAGCACACGAAACATAAATTCCGGTTCACTATCGAATCAAATATATCATCCTTCAGTGAAATGAAAACATATTTACATGACAAGGAGCTGAAATACGACGGGGTCGTTTCTGTATCGGCGACTCACTCACGCCCGCTATCAGCTGTTTGACCTCTGACGTCACAAATGTACATAGCATAGGACCGCGCGTCGCGTTCGGAGTTTTCCCCTCCCTCTGGTGTAAGCCTTCTGTGAGAAAGATAACAGTCTGTGTACTGCATGCCGCACTTGTGAATTTTGCAAGGCAACTGTTCATGGTTCCCCTGAACAGAGAAAAAAACGTTACCGTTTGCATTTGCGTATATTGGCTCTTTTCATTTTTAATGTATGATAAATGAAATTTATCAATCGTACACATACTACAACTATTTCCGATTTAAGTTTGCCGTTTTGCCGATTTAAATTTGACTTCACTGTATGATTGTATGAACGTACAGTAGCATGGTACCCTGCGTATTCGCAAGTCTGATCAGCTTTTTTCACCGTTCGATGATGGAAAATAAATATAACACGTTTGCTGTGATATCAGTTTCTGTCAAAATTGATGCAGTATCTCTTCAACGTTCCTAAATTGGCAGTGCAAGACATCTTCCTACAAGTGCAGTGTATACGTACTCTCTAGAGGCAATCTCACAGTGGGACTGCGAACGTTTGTAAAGGTTAATTTGTAGCAAAATAAACAAAGTGCGGCATTCAACTCTAGGAAGTTAGGGGTGGACCATTTGATATCCCTGGGGGGGGGGCTTGGAAGATTGGTGAAGAGCAAAAATTTTTTTTCACACCTGCTTCACCGTGAATTATTTTTTCTACAGGGCATATGCTGACATCTTTTTTTTTCACTTTCATTTTTTGAGATATCCTTTTTTTTTTCTACACCTACTTTATTTACCGGTATATATATGAACACCGGTGTTGCGAGGTATATATATATATATATATATATATATATATATATATATATATATATATATATATATATATATATATATATATATATATATATTCTGAAACTATCCAGTTAAGAATGTGTGCCCAACTGTCAAGTAAGCACCTAAAAATAAATAACTGAAGGGGGAGGTCAGGAGGGGGTGTCCCCCTCCTGATGTAGAAATTTTTGGAAATATCAAGTTGAAATAACGCAATTTTGTGATACTTACATGTATATCACACCCACCCACCAGTGAAACCAACTAGTAACAATGTGTGCCCAACTGTCAAGTAAGCACTTAGAAATAAATAACTGACGGGGGGGGGGAGGTCAGGAGGGGGGTGTCCCCCCTCCTAATATAGAAACTTTTGGAAATTTCAAGTTGAAATAACGCAATTTGGTGATATTTATATCATACCCTTTGGTGGCAAACAATTTCATTATGACTGTATGTCAATACCGTCTGGGCGTACTGAATTCTTGATATCAGCGTACGGGGAAGTACATGTAAAATCCACATGTATACAAATTGATTCCTCTAGTCAAGACACTCATCAAATGTCTTTGAAGATTTATACACTGACATCATCTGACACCAACTTGTGAAAATGCGTGCCCAACTGTCAAGTAATGTATAACTGAAGGGGGGGAGGTCAGGAGGGGGGTGTCCCCCCTCCTGATGCAGAAAATTTTGGAAATTTCAAGTCGAAATAACGCAATTTGGTGATACTTACATCACCTTTGCCAAGATTTTTTTTCCAAAGTTTCAATGGTCCATAATTTTTTTTCCATCACCCACTTAAAGCCGGATTTTTTTTTTCAAGCAAATCCTCTTGGCATCTTTTTTTTTCCCCAAATCTTCCAAGCCCCCCTCAGGATATCAAATGGTCCACCCCTAATAACATAAAACCGGACCGACCGATAATTCATGTATTACATTCAATCAGGGCTCAAAGTAGCGACCATTTTCAGTCGCATAGGCGACCAAATTTTATGAGATTGTGACTGAATTTTTTCAATACATTTCTCCAAATGGTCCACCCCATATGTGATACAAGAATATGTGGTATTGCCACATACAATCCTAACCCAATATGTAGTAAATTATATAGAAAAGTTCTAGCAATGGTCAAATTTAAAGTATTCGAAGAATACCAATTTTATTCCTTCCCTTCTTTTTATCTTCCTGTCACGCAGTGTTTCTGGTTTCCATTAAAAAACCAAGATGTCAAAACTGATTAGTTTGTTTTTAATGTATAATTTACCATGCCACAGGATTGTTATCTCAGTGAGTCTCTAATAAATAATTTTCTATGTCACATACATGTCTGTACATGTAAAACGTAGTATCTCATCGTTATTTCAATACAATGACACCTTCCACTCCCCTTGCTTTGATATACAAAATGTAATGGAGAGATTGTTTGGTGAGTTGTTGGGTAGAGCACGGTTCTTTAGTAGTGTAACTGTTGACATCCTGACTGATCAAACCCCCACAATTTCCCAGACAGGATCATGTTACCTTCACATGGGATATTTTGGAATTAAAAACTTTGCTACCAGTATCAATAAATTTTGACAGTTGCTTTAATCACAGAACTGTGTTATATATCACATTACATGACTTGTCACTGCTTATTAGGCCAGAATGAAAAATAAATTGTTCATCAGAATCACTGCTTCTACTTTGGCCAATTTGGAATTTCATGGGCATGGGATTTGAATGAGACTTCCGACATGTCTGCACTGAGTTGACTCTCAACACGTTGTTGCGTCTGAATTTTGGTAAGGCTAGATAAGATTATGTTGCCTTATCTGCATTGCGGCAAAAATGTCTGCGAGACCAGTTACCTTCAGCTAAAAAATTTTTTTAACAATTTTTCACTCACCACTTCTGATTCTTGATCCAAAAATCCAATGAACAAGATATTTTCAAGCTCTGACTTTATGGGTCTAGCTTCTAGTTGTCCCCCCTCCCCCGCCACTTAAGCACTATTTCTTGCAGTACTTACCTATGGGGTGAGAACACCGCCAAAATTAGCTTGGTTTCATTATTTGGTTATTTAGTCATTATTATGCCATTTTGGACATGATTATGTGATTATTATGTCATTATATGACTATTTGGTCATTATTATGTCATTATTTGGTTAGTTGGTCATTATTAGGTCATAATTTGGTTATTTGGTAGTTATTATGTCGTTCTTTGGTCATTATTTGGTTATTTGGTCATTATTTGGTTATTATGTCGTTCTTAGGTCATTCTTAGGTCATTATTTGCTTATTTGGTCATTATTAGGTCATTATGTGGTTTTTGGTTGGTCGGCTGTGTTGGCTCTGCAATGTAGTGGAGGTGTGGGTTCGAGCCCTAGCTTGATCAGAGTGAAAATCATATTTCCTTTTTTCATTTATTTGCCCATTAGTATGTCATTATTATTTCATGATTATTTTACTTGGTCATTATTATGTAAGAATTCAGTTTTTCTGATATGATTTGTATATTATATCATCATTAATTATTTGATTATTATGTCATTATTATTACATGTTCAGTATTATTCATATTTACGGTGTATTTAATATGTATTTGTTAATTTATTCTGACTTTATTTGGTCATTATTATGTGTTTATTCGGTTATTTGCTTGAATATCATCAGCATTATTACATAATTATTTGGTGGTTATTAGGTGGTTATGTCATTATTTGGACATTTGATGAGCTAGACATTCGATGAGCTAGACAGTATGACCTACTTTTATTGAACCTTGCAAAGTACCCAGAAATCATTGTACAAAATGGCGGTTGGCGAGTTTTTGCAGTGAAAGTTTCAGTGTCGTCTCTTCATGATATGGAAAACTCTCGGCTCTCACCACTTGGGTCAAACTGCGATACTGATAGACTTGTTGAGGCAGTTAGGGCATACCAGAATGCCATTACAAATGCTGCTTCTCTACTAGAGACCGCACATCGCGTCGTGAACATGAACAGGCTGAGTTTGACCATGGTTTAACTTCATGTACGGGAGTAGCTCTGCGTACAGGTCTGTGTGTTCCCGGCGTTATGCAGTGGTGGAGGCCGTATAACGCCGGGAAGACACAGACCTGTACGCAGAGCTAGTACGGGAGTGGTGACGAGTAGGCGAGAGTGCCCGGCTATGGCTTCGCCACCTCCCAAGTCGGGAGGCGGCGAAGCCAAAGCCGGACACTCTCGCCATACTCGTAGGGCTAGTACGGGAGATGAACATGATGAATCGAGAGTCAGCAGAGTTTCCCGTGTTAGTGGTTTGTGGTTACCATCTATATGCCACAATGCATTTGGGCACAGGATATTTTATTCTGATCTACTCGTCGAAGACTTTCTCTGACACAGAAAATTGTTACATGCTCACCTTCACTTCAGCATATGCGCTATTTTGCGGCTTGCGGGCTTCAGCGGATGCGCTTTTTTTCTGCAGGCTGCGAGTTGAAGGCTGCAGTCTGTTCTTTGATAATTGTTTTTCTTTTGTAATTAAAATTAGTGAAATATGGTGGACGTCTGTTTATGTGATTTTTAAGGAAAATGCACGAACATTTAGAATAACGATGTTATTCAAATACAGTAACATGCTACTACCGTCAGACCAACCATTTCCTATCATACTATCAAAACGGGCTAAGCTTGGACTCTCTTTTGTGCGACGCAACAAAATAAACGTAGTCACTGATGTTTTTATCAGACAAAACACACAAACTAAATGAACGCACTGCCAACATTGTACCAAAGTTTTAGATAAGAATATCAATCGATGACGCCACTACAACGTACAGTGGAAACCTTGCAGGTATTTCCTCAAGTTTCTCACTATTCTCCAACTTTTAGCATTTTACATCAAATCGATCCACACAGAATAAATTTTATGATGAATCGGTAGTTAGTTACCCAGGAGTTTACAATAAACTGTTTGGTCATTCAGCTATCTATCCCTCATGGGTCAAAATACAGCGGTACGATAAGTACCTCCATGGATAAACCAACGTGACGCTGAATCTGCTCATTAGCGCGCACTGAATTTTTCATGCAAACTTGGTGAAGGGAGCTTCCTACAACGATGAGTTTTTAACATTTTTCAACAAGTCAGCAAAGCAAACTCGGTGATGGACGATGTAACTCCGTTATTTATGGCGGGACACTTTGTCGTTGTTAACATTTTGCCTACCCGTCATAACCGTGAGTGTGAAGTGTTGGCATTTTCAATATATAACATGTGAATCCAGTACAGTTTTACTCCATCTCACTCGCCTGATTTCAACGCCGCTGAATATGCGCTCTCGGATGCGAAGGTAATTATTTTAAAGACCTCTATGCAGAAATATTTATTTCAGGACAATAAGGAATATGCCATTTTACGCGTTGTAATGAAATTACGCCGGAAGATTGCCATGGTTTCGTATGTGGACGTGATTGCTCACCTACTGCAGGCAAAGGCCATCTCTTTGATACTTTTTGCTGAACTTTATAGCAAAAGTCAACGGTGCATATATTTTCACGTAGTCTTAGACTCATGATTTTGATGGATTTGTCATCGGATCGTCCTCACTATCTACGATTTAACATGATGTACCGATTAGGAAATGAGAGTTATGAGGATTCGTAGCGATAGCCTGGCACTCGCGCTATACTCATAGGACTAGGTCTTTATACAATAATTTAATCTGACGCAAGCGGTAACTCCATTTTTGAAAGTTGTTTTTCTATCAATTACTATCGGTTTTACAGACAATTTTACAACATTTCGAGAAGTGAAGTAAATGAAAATTCGTGAAGAAATCAAACTTGTGCAGTTTGGAACTTTTACTCGCGATATTAACGCCACCAGTGCGTTTTAGACAGCACCATGACACTACCGACTAAGAATTGGGTAATTTTACGGAGTGTTTGATATAAAATGAAACAGAAAATTTATTCCCTAATGAATCCCGAACTTTGAAATAAGCTAAAAAGGAAGCCAATAAAATAATCTGACAGATAGCGTATAGTAGTGGTTGGTTTCTATATTACTAGCGATGTATTAAAAATCTGGATATAAGTTTTTAGCGTGATTTCATGTATTTACGCAGTTTACGATATTTTCGTTTTGTTTGGTTGTTTTGATCTGTACGTGTGGGACTTTGGATGACCATTCTCGTAATTTTTGAAAATAATCACTGTTGTCAAGCTTGTCAATGACTTCCTAGATTCCTCTCAGTCTCATGGTCTACATGACGTTACCAAATTCGTACGGTTGGTTGCCGTGTTTCGTTAAGTTACATCGACTGTATTTTCTGCGTTTGATAGCCATGATAACTGTCACTGTCACGTGTAAAAAAGTATTACGCATGGTGTTTTATAAAGATAATATGTTTTAATTTTGTTGTTGAACATCAATCATGCCCCAGTGATGATAGGGAAATTCCCCATCGGAAGTAGCGTTACGCAGTCAACTTGGTGATAGAAATAATGCCAATCGTTTAAGTAATTTTCAGTAGGTTTTACTTTTTAACACAATGATAAATTAATTTGATATATTTATTCGTATACGGAAACTGAAAAAATATAATTATTAAAATGACACTTAAATCTGTGAGCTTATTACCATCGAAGTATACTTTTTTTACTGAATTCCACATGTGTCCTAAAAGAAAACGAGATTTTCTTTTTCTGTTTTGTCCCCGAAGTGCGTACATTTTGCTCGCGCTTTTCTTTTCATGTTCGTTATAAATCATTGAAACTATATTTTAGCTGATAAAAAATACTTTTCCTCTACATTTGTATTGCTTACTATCCTCCCATTCCGGATCGTATGCTCAGTGCTGGTCCTGTAAATCTACATTACATTCACCTTACACAGAAAAATGACGTAAGGCCAAAAAGAAAAAAATAATTGTTCATCGGATTTTTTGGACCAAGGTTCGGGAGCGGCGAGCGAAAATTTTTATTTTTATTTTTTTTTCGCCAAAGGTAATGATGTACTAAACTTGACGAGACAGAGAAATTTTTGCCAACATTCACTTAGTTTTGGCCATGATTTGCAAAATTCAGACGCCGCAGTATCGTATTGACGGTCAACTCAGTGCAGACTTATCAGAATTTTCTTTCAAAATCCCATGCCTGCAAAAACCCGACAAAGTGAAGGGCGCCGCCAGCGGCAGTACTAAAATATTTGCAATGCGGAGGTATGAATTTGCCAAAATCAAAAAAAAAAATTTCCAAATCGGCCAAAGTAGAAGCGGCGATTCCGATGAACAATTCATTTTTCTTTCTGGCCTAATTTACTATTTTCAGGGGAGCTATTCAGTCATTCTCCTACCACTCTCGCAGCTAACTTTAGGAGAGCGATTTTCAGCTCGCCAGCCATTTTCAAATTACATGTCCTGTGGTAAGGGGTGGACCATTTGATATCCTGGGGGGGGGGCTTGGAAGATTTGGGGAAAAAAAAAGATGCCAGGTGGAGTTGCTCGAAAAAAAAAATCTGGCTTTAGGTGGCTGATGGAAAAAAAATTATGGACCATTGCGACTCGGAAAAAAAAATCTTGGCAATTGTTCGATGCACACTGCAGCATCAATAAAAATCAAGCAGTAGCTCTAGAGTTTTAAAGCATAAACCATCAAGCTTGAGGAACAATAACTGAATATGAACAATTGTACAGTATACATGACCTTCTGATTAGAGGAAGTATGCTGAAATTGAAATTGCTCACCAGTGTTTTCCAGAAATGTGTAAATCTGAATGTAAGGATTTTGTCAAAATACCACAAGAAGAGAGACAGCCTGCAAACATTTTACTATTATCGTTTGCGCATAGAAAACTCATAACAATGAAAAAATGCGTAGAGACTCAATCCAATGCGTAATATTATTACGCATTGGATCGACTCTCTACACATTTTTTCATTGTTATGAGTTTTCTATAAACGCATGTTTTATTCGTAAATGCGAACACTGTTATAGTGAATTATCTTACCAATGTTTTTCTTAACAAAAGCGAATGTGTTTTGATTAGAATTGAATGAGTTTGATGGTTTAGGGAAACTACTATGTGGTAATGAAGAATGGGAAATGGGCAATGAAATGAGCAGACAGCAGGTGATTTAAGATTAAATGTTACATCTTCACTGCAAATAAAACCATAAGTGTGTCATAAATAATACAAACAAAACAAAATCATGTTTGTTTGTTTTGTTGTATGTGAGCCACGTCTAAGACACACAACAAAAGTACTGTTTCAGTCAGTAAATGTCACCTCAGATGCCACCAGAGAAAACCATTTCCACTCCAAAATTTCATTTTTCGCCTTGCGAGAGGGGGGACACCCCCCTCTCGCGCTCTCCCCCCCTCGTTCGCTACGCTCACTCGCCACTCAGTCGCTTCGCTCCCTCGCAGTCCACCCGTCTACTTTCTTAAATTACCCGGCTACTTTCAATGTAAGGACAACAATAACAAGTAAATGCCATAAATGTACATGATTTTACAAATATGTTTTAGTAAAGTGAATCAAAAATGTACATGTATTTACATAACTTCATTTAGTTTCTTGAATATAGTCTGTGTGCGACAGAACAGCATCTTTTTACTGGGTGTGAAAAACCAAGCAAACAAATATTGCACCGAAATTTGGTAAAAAAAAATATATCTCGAAGAAGGAAAGTGAAAAAAAAAGTTGCCAGCATATGCCCTGTAGAAAAAAAATAATTCATGGTGAAGCACGTGGGAAAAAAAATAATGGCTCTCCACCAATCTTCCAAGCCCCCCCCCCCAGGATATCAAATGGTCCACCCCTTATTGCTCACATCTTTACTCTGAAAGATAAACTACCTATTGTGAT
This sequence comes from Ptychodera flava, assembly GCF_041260155.1. Taxonomy (NCBI): domain Eukaryota; kingdom Metazoa; phylum Hemichordata; class Enteropneusta; family Ptychoderidae; genus Ptychodera; species Ptychodera flava. The sequence goes on from NC_091942.1 coordinate 37,810,973, forward strand.
TTATTTCTGTTACTTTCTCCCTGAAGCAGCACGTACAACTTTGTTGTAACTTGCAATTTTGTAATTTTTGCCTTACCGCACTCACTGAGTTTTGTAAAGTATTGTATTGTATTGTTATTATAATTTATTTCAGGTCTACGTAGAGCCATATCAAAATCAAGTGAAATACTTGAATACAAATTGTAAATGGATATGATTATTCTAAAGTGAGTCCAAAAGGATGACCGGATATAACAATTTTCACATTTTTTTATTTAGATGGTTGTCCTGGACAAGTCCCCCGTTCATCATAGCTTTCAACAGTCACCCGTTTTGCAGCGCCTCACAAAAATCTGCCCTCCCCGCAAAACAATGGTACAGTCCAGGGCAGCTCCTTTGCATCCGCTCTCACGAGTCCCATTACTTGGCACTGACCACCAGATTCGGAGTGCATCCAGCTGCCCGGTCAAGAGACATTGGCAAGCGAAGATGCTGCCTTGCCAGATCCCAACCGATTTAAGTATTTTTTCAAATAAACCGATTTTAAGTATTTTTTAAAAATAAAATGAGGTGAACAAAATTCTTTAAAATCTACAAATGCAAATTTATGTAAATTTAACCAAATTTGGCAGATGAAATTACGAATCAAATTATCACAATATTTAAACCTCAGTAAATATCGTATGTTGCACGTTTCATACCTGAAACCTGGACTAAAAATAACATTTTCTGTCAGTGACTCCAGTACGAATACGAATACGAATACGAAAACGAATACGAAACGAATACGAAAATACTTCAGCATCCTGTCTACGACCATCATTATTAATTTTCTCATATGAGCACCTTATCTTACTGGTTATTGTCAATATTTGTCTAATTGCTTATTGTCAAATTGATTATGACAATGACAGTTGTTCACTTCTATACTACATATACTGAGTTTGTATTTCATCCGGGTTGAGCTTCCTTTCTATCGAGCTCTGCTCCGCTTAAAGGAAGCTCAATCCGGATGAAATACAAAACTCGGTATTAAGCTTAGTGATATCAATGTTTCATATTTTTAAAAATAGTTACGAACATAATATCATATTTTTAAACTGTTCATTTTCAGTTTGCCTGTACACCTACCTACGTCTTACACAACTCATACACGTACAATTAGTGGAGTGCTGCTTTGCAGAAAGGAAGCTCAACCCTGATGAAATACAAACTAGGTATTAGTGATATCAATTTTTCATTATTTAATAAGACTTATTATTTTTAATTATTACGAAAAAAAGCCATATTTTAAGACTATTCATAAAATTAAAATGAAAATTACAGGTACCAAAAATTACAGGTATATAAATGAGGTATGAAATAAAAAATTACACCTGTACTAGTCCTGAGGCTTCATAATATATATTTATTAAACACAAACTTCCCTCTGAAGGGAAGAAAAGCGTTACAAAAACAAATGAGGAAGTTACTCAAACGAAACCAAAACAGTGTTTCGAAGTAATAATACGAAAAAGAAATAAATTCATACAAAAAAAATCAAATCAAATGATGATTACATTTCTGATAGGCGTTCCATTCTCAATTTCATACATGTAGATATGTATTGTGCTAGAGGAATTGATATGCTAGTATTTTTCATTATGAATTCAAATTTGTTTGGCATATCATAAAATGCGGTGTTATATTTTGCAGCTGCAGCAAACAAGAGATTTCTTTGGCTGGTGTAAAATTTGCAAGAAATGATGAAATGTTGTTCATCATTCTACACATATCGCAAAGTTCGCAGATTCTTTCATGTACCGGAATTTTATTGTGGCGTCCTGTTTCAATTTTAAATGAATGGTTACTTAATCTAAATTTGACAAGACTGTCTCGGAGATCAATATTATTGATAGTAGTAATGTAATTTTCAAGCTCGATACTTTGTTTAAATATTCTGTATGTTCTCAATTTATTTTTTGCATCTTTATTCGTTCTTTTATCATCTTGGATTTCTCTTTCCCACAGTTCATCGTATGTGCCTTTAAGTTTGCCATAAATTTTGGTCGATTCAGACCTAGTAATAATTTGATCGGAATTAACAAGTTGCATTTCCCCGATATTAGTACAGATTGACTCAATCTTACAATACCACTTGCTTTTCAGAATTTTGTTAACAAGGAATGCTTCCTTTAACAGACAGTGTTCACTATTATTAAGTCTATTAAAGTATTTGATCATCTGTTTTTGAATGAAAATTTCGATCGGATATCGACCGAGCTTGCTGAATATTGCAAGTTTTGATGTGTTTCTTGAAATTCACAGTAAGAACCGGCAAAAGCTGAAGTAAACGTCTTCTATAGCTGATTTGGGGGTACACTCGTGTCCCCATACCTCACAACCATACACAAGAATGGGTCTGATAAGTTTATCAAATAATGATTGTGCTAATGGGACATTTAGATTTCTACCAATTTTTTCTTTTAAAAGGTACACTGCTTTCATACCCTTTTTTAAGATTTTCCTGTCCTACAGTATTTTAAATTTTCCATTTCCACTTAAGACCAAACCAAGGTAGTTAAATTGTTTGACTATTTTAAGCTCCCTACCCCCAATAAAAAATACGTCATTATCCAAATATCTGTTAGACTTATTAAATATCATAATATTTATTTATCCGTGTTGACCGTTAAGTGCCATTTTGTAGTGTACATGGCTAATTTGTCCAAACAATTTTGTAGTCCTTTTTTGGACTTTGACAGAATGACGATGTCGTCAGCGTAGAGAAGACAGCTGATGCTAGTCTTATCAAGGGTTGGTGGGTCACACTTATCATTATCAAAGATGTTTCGAAGATCATCAATGAACAGGTTGAAGAGCGTTGGACTTAGGTTACATCCCTGTTTTACCCTACTGTAGATTTAAATTGTTTAGTTAGACCCCCATTAGTTTTAATCTTGTACGTCATATTACTATACATGGATTTTATAATATTATACATTTTGCCTGTTACATTGTTTCTCAAGAGGCCACCATGCCAAACACTGTCAAATGCTTTTTTTAAATCGATGAAGCATTTTAGTACATTTTTTTACTTTTGTTTGTATTCGAACATTCACTATGATACAGATACTTATTGACAATGGTTTGTAATATAAACATGTTATCGGAGGTACGCGTCAGTTTTTCCGAAAGCCAAATTGTTGTTCAGTCAGTTTCTTGTTTTTATTCAGGTATTCTGTCAATCTATGATTATACATATTAGTGAATAATTTTCCTAAACAGCTTGAAATGGCGATTCCTCTATAAATTTGAAGGGTTTGTATTTGAGCCTGATTTATATGTTGGGACAATTAGACTAATAAGCTACTAATAAGCTACCACAAAGTCCCAGTGTCTCAACGTAGCGGTCAAATTCCTAACTGTCGGGATACAAGGCGCAATCGATTTCCCCTGCAACCCCCTCCCCCACCAATCCCGTGAAAAACACTGATTAGTGTATTATCACCACAGTCGTTTGGTGGGTTATTCAGCTCTGGGACTATTCGCCCCATAGACGAGTGTACAGAAGCGAGGTGTTTCTCGCTTCTGTACACTCGTCTATGGGGCGAATAGTCCCGGAGCTGAATAGCCCACCAAACGATTGTGATTATCACATGATTACGTTCACCTGCCATGCCTGGAACGCTGCCCTGCTGGGACGCGTACATTTGAGGCATGGTAACCTGGAGAAAGTTACCCGCAAACAAACGAACAATATTTTAAACATGGCGCATTGCTGAACACAATGCCAAAATATTTTCCGTCGAAATGAGTGCTAAAACTCTCCGTCAGTTCTCCTCAGGGAGACCCAAACCCCCTTCCCGATCCGTTTCATCATCACATTATCAAAGAAAAACTCCACCTATTAGGTAAGTGTGACAGCAAAGATCTGAGTTTTGTTCGACTTTGAGTAGCGACCTCTGTGACAAATGTAAAATCTGTTTGAACGGGTTTCACAGACAGTGGCTTGTTGGTAGGTACACAGCATGCAGCAGACGGCCCTAACCATTTCACACAGGCGTATGTGGACTGGGTAGTTTTAGTAGGTTTCTTAACGTTTCGGCGCCAAGTCGTTTCGGCCTCCAGATTTCCGGCCCCAAGTCGTTCTTGCACCGCGACTTAACACGTCTCAGCACCGCTCTATTTATCCACGGTCCCTCCACAAACCACAGTCGCTCGAGAGCTATTCAGCTCTGGGACTATTCGCCCATAGACGAGTGTACATAAGCAAGAAACAACCCTCGCCGGTCCTACTAAAAACTGCCCGGCAATGCCCGGCGACACACAGGGCGTAAGGTTACGAACGCCGTATACTATAGACCAGTAAATCGACGTTTTGGGGCTTGAACTATCGTTTTTAGGTTTTTAATATGAGTTAGTGGTCTGTGGCATGTAGATATCGACTTCTTGTGATAACTGACACGCTTCTTTCGTGCCGGGCAGTGCCCTGTGTGTCGCCGGGCATTGCAGGGCTCGAAATTAGCGGTAGTCCCGCGTCCATAGACTACCAACTTTTCCCTGGGGCTACCAAAGTCCATGAAATGGTAGCCACACGGACTACCAAAACCTTGGACATGAAATACTTGGCGTGCGATGTCCGTCACTTTCGGACGAGCTAAATGCAGTAACATGGAGTTTCATTGTTTGAAGCAATTATTCTTTCATCTGTGAAGAGTTTTTTTCTGGCGACTATTACAAGTTTCACTGCTATGTTGTTGTTTTCACAAGATACAGAGCATTTGATACTAAAATGTTGAGTTGCTTTTCCGTGTGCAGTCTTTGCATGCCAGTTCACACTATGCTGTTGATCGGCAGCATACAAGCCGTACTTGTGTCAAGTTTTAGGGTTTTGATGCTGGAATTTCACAAAACTGTCACTTCTATATCAAGAGATTGTGCAATCAGTTTGATTTGAAATAGTAATTTCACAAAACTGTCACTTCTATATCAAGAGATTGTGCAATCAGCTTGATTTGAAATAGTAATATAAAACACTGTATCAGTTAAGCTTTGCTGAGTTTCGCTGTCTTTTATCTATGGTTGTTGATCAGTATCAATGTATTACGTTCTGTACAGAGAGACTCGGGTGTAGCAAGGTATGCTAGTTCATAAAGATCATGAGAATAGTTTTTTCTGTTTTTCTTTACTCAAGTTACAATTTCTTTGGATGTGTAAGCCGATTCTGAAAGTGATAGAAAGTGTTAAAAATGTACATAAATTAGCATAAATTAAGCGTTCGTGACACTTAACAATAACTTGGGGTTTCTCGAGTTGAAGCCCCTAGTTTTACTGCTATTTAGTGTTGCTGAACCAGGGCCTATACTGGGACGAGTACAGTATCCCTAAACTAAAATATTCATGGACTACCAGCCATTGTCACTGGGCTACCGACTTCAGAAAATGGTAGCCCAAGTTGACTACCTGGGGAAAAAGTTAATTTCGAGCCCTGCATTGCCGGGCAGTTTGTAGTAGGACCCACCCTCGCTTATGTACACTCGTCTATGGGGCGAATAGTCCCAGAGCTGAATAGCTCTCGAGCGACTGTGCACAAACCGTGATTTACCACAGCAGGCTACCTCGGGTAACTAGTGCTAGAACGTAATGTACGTTACACGTTACTCATCAAAGCACTAAAAATGTATATTTCAACATTCACGTACTTACTTGTGTCTTTGTGAGAACATGGCAGAACACCGTAAGAAAAAAAAAATCATATCATTATTCATTTTCAAATCTGTGATACAAGTTTATCGATAATAGCCGCTGATACGGCAAAAGATTGAAGACAGTGCCAAAATGGCATGGCAAAATCGCACAAAATGCACATAAAAGTACTGGTCAGAACGCAAAGGTTCGCTTTATACGAATATGACGGGTCAGTCAATTAATAATTAGTTTGAAAAAAAATCGAAACAGGGATGCCGAGACCTCTTGGGTTGCGGTGCCAAAATGGACTCAGGGCCTGAAATTAAGAGGCCGAAACGACTTGGGCCCAATCTACCAGTTACCATTTTATTGTAGAGTTATGCTATGTTCCAACATTCTGATACATAGACTATCCGTGTGTGGATTGTCACATGTCAGAATGTAGCATAACTAAAACTACCCACATGATCCAGTCCACAGGGTCCAAACACTTCGCACCAAAACCACTTTGCCCCACACAACTTCATCCAAAAACCATTTCGTACCAAAACCACCTCGTCCTAAGTACCATCTCGTCCAACTCAACTTCACCCCAAGTTCCCACTTGTACTAACACTACTTCACCAGTGTATGCCATATGTACCATCATAATACTACCCGTCCTGAAACAACAATGTATCACAGCGTTGTTTTACCTGCAGCTTTGAAGCATTAATGTGTCAGGACATTTTTGCCTCTACAAACCACTTATTCTTGCACAAAACCAAAAACTGTAGAATTAGAAAAAAGACAAATGCAAACTACAATGTTACATTTACAACACAGGTGCGTTGCGGGGAATAGCTCTTGTCATTTATTTGAAAATGTGTACACTTTCAAGACTTTACCTGTAGTCCTGAATGTGATGAACACTTCTATGGCAGTGGTTGGTTATTTTTGGCTTTACCGGTTGACAACAGTTGGGGTGAAGTGGCATTGTTTTGGGGGGTGAAATGATTTTGAGGCAAAGAGGTTTTGGTATGAGGTTGTTTTGGTGCGAAGTGGTTTTGGTGTGAAATGGTATGGGACGAGATGGTATGGTGTGATGTGTCTGGGAATCCCAGTCCACATACACCTGTGCCATTTCATACCAAAACCCACTTCGTCCCACACCACTTACCCATAACGTTGCCAGACTCTTCGCACCAAAGCCAAGTTGCACCACACCACCACGTCCCATACCATTTCACACCAAAACCATCTCATTCTTCATACCCAAACCAGGTCCGACTATTACTGCTCATCAACTGCCCGTCAGGAAATTAACCTTCCCAATAACTGTAATCAGTCCATATCTCAACACCAAAGACTACTTCAATCAATAAAAAGCTACAAAGAAAGAATCTGTTTTATTCACAATGCCTAAGTCCTGTTTCAGAGCCATCATCAACATATGATTGGAGTGCTATTACAGGCAGCGCACACTGTCTGGTCGCTGGTTATGGTCCCCTTGACCCCGGTACCCTAGTCACTTCGGTCTCGTCACTCTTTTCCTGTTACATGACAACATTTTAAATATATCATGCAACTTGCCAGGGAGAATTGACGGTGTTTCTGTGAGAAAATCTGCTTGCTTCTAACAGTAATGTAGCCATTTTGATATGCTAAATTCAGGCACCACAGTCTAGTGCCTGTGTGTATTAAGGTGGTTGGAAAGGCTAGAGCGTCAGTTATAAATTTCAACAAAACTATTAAAATATAAAAGTAGTCAACATTCTCTGTGGAATAAAAAAAACTAGACATTTGGGCACAAAGGCATTGCAGAGTTATAGCCTGTTAAAACTTCTGAAAAACTGACCAAATAAGAAGAAGTTGGGGAGTCCTTAGTGTATTAACTATGGTAGAGGTCCCCTAGCTTTTAATAAAATGTTTGAAAAGGGAAAGTCATTATTTGCTGTTTTTCAGGAAAGTTTGACAAGGCGGTGCTGGCATTCAGAGTGAGTGACTGCTATTGTAAATGCATTTTTATATTCTTTGAGTGTCAAAGAGGTGTCAAAAGTGAGATTAACCAAAAAAACTGCTCTTTGACTTCAAAAGAGGGGTGCAAATATGGCTTGTTTTCAACATTTTTGACAGAATAACAGTTTTCCTACATAATTGTATACCAATTTAATCCAACTTTGAAATGAGATATGGACATGGAATTTTTACAGCCTATTAACAAGGTTACAGATAAGATTTGTAAGGCACAATTTTCCTGTATTTGAAGTACTTTTTGAAAAATCACATTTTGAAATTTAAAGAATTTTTAATAATTTTTTGATATATAACCCATGTAAATCATAAAAACAAATTTTATTTATAAATCCTGCCGTACAAATCTTACAATAAATAGTGTCAACATATTTATAACTAATTTGGTAATATTAATACTATCCAATTATTATTAAATTCAAATATGTAAAAAAATATATGAAAAATTAAATTTTAATATTTACTGGTGTCATATTTCAAAATCATGGCTGCAAATATACAATTTTTATATTCTTTGGAGAAAATATTAACTAAGGGAGTTATCCTGAAAATTTGAACTAAATATCTTGATTCTAACACTTGAAATTTGACATTAACTCTGAGAAAAGAATTGGTGCAAAAATAGCCTTTCCAACCACCTTAATAAAGTGACGATGATTTGCCTTCTACAAGAATAAAATACATCTGCCTTTTGGCCATGGGGAATTTTGGTACGTTGTGTGTTCTTAGCATTACCTGCTTCTACCAAAGCCCTTCGGTAGGTGGGGTTGAAGTGACCAGAGTAGTGGGTTCAAGGTGACCAGGGCTGACAGGTTAATCCTTTCTCCCAAGTTGTAGTAATTTCTATGGCTTGTCTATGGAGCCTGGTAGAAAGAGAATTAAATACGATCAGGGGTGGAGATGACTAGAAGCTGTTCAGATGGTGGAATACAATCAGCGTGCGCGTTGCTACTCGTTCAAAAATCAACATTTTTGCTGGGACTAGTTCAGGAAAAGGACACACACAAGCACGAAATGCCGTTCAAACAATAAATAAGGGCAGTGTGTTACCGGCGTTATACGGCTGTGATGGAGGCAGTATAACGCCGGGAACACACAGACCTGTACGCAGGGCTTGGGTAATGTTGTATCAAAATCTCAGCTTAATCGGATTTATGAATGAAAGTATACCTGTAAACATTTGCACATCTCCTGGATGACGAGTCGCTTTACTCATGAAATGAAACTAATCCACATAAATAAAACACAAAATCGCGATGAAAATCATGCAATTTGTTACAATAATTTTGATCCATCCACATCAATGAAAAATAAGAAGAAGACTGTTCATGTGATAAATATATAATCCCATGGTATTTCTCTCTGTTTGACATCATCGTATATGAGTGTTTTTCGCGAAGCCGTACAACTTCTAGCCTTCGGCTCGAAGTTCTACGGCTCCGCGAAAAACACTCGTATACGATGATGTCAAACAGAGAAAAATACCATGGGATTATATATAAATATCATTATTTTAAATTGTGTACAGCAGTGTATTCAACTTCTTAGTATCTGGTAGAATAAAGTCAAACTTTTATCGCTTTTTGACATTTCACTTTCTGTCCACGTTTCAATTATGCATCCTGGCAATCACATGTCACAGGTAACACCATCTTTCAAAAGGACACAATATGATATACATCAGAAAGAAACACACTCTCCCTGCAATGGCTCTTGTACTATTATTGCTCTTGTTAACGACAAGTCTTAGTTGCACTAGCCAAATCAGGCACCTGCTAAGAAGGTTGCACCTAGGACAGGCAATTCAGAAATGCTGACCTTAGACTTGCTCTGTGCATGTGTGGTTCTGAGAGCAATATATTGCACCAGAGAACTAGATAACTTTGCATTCCCTGTTGAAGTGGGCCTGTACTGTACTGGATTATGTACTGGTACATGAAAGTGCCTGGTACTGCAAACAGTTTAGTTGATGAGAAATGAACAGGTCAGTGTTCCATTGATTAACAGGTGAAGTTTCTGTCACTGTTTAGGAATGAGCACTATCCCAATAGCCCCCTTTCCTCTGTCATCCTGGTCGCACTTCACAACATTTTTACATGTGATGGCTGACAAGGTTTATTGACTACATTCCCAATCCATCCACAGCCCTTGTAAAAAATGAATCTTCACATCATGTGTAAATTAGACCATAAAGTAATTTTGTGATAAATAATTTGTGAGGTATATGTATCCTCTCCAATCTCATCAAAGTCCGATGTAGAAATGGCCTACATGTCTCATTCTAGATGTGACAAACAGCTGAACACAAAACAGCAAAGAACAAGCAAAGGTTGAAATGCCACCATCTCTACAACTGAGTTCAATAAGGTCAGGTATTACTGTACTTACAGTCAGTACCTTCTTAACAGTTTTTATATTTTTCATATCATTTAAGCCGTAACTTGTGACTATTGTCTCCTCACAGAAATCATCAGGTCAGAAGTGCTACCAATGGAAGAAGTGCAACCAAATCCAAACGTGACAGTACTGTTGAGAATGATGACAGTGACACTGAACAAAGTGTAGTGATGATAGACGTTCCATCAGCTGGGGATACAAGTCAAGAGACAGCATCAAACAGGATAACTTCTGAAATCAATCCTCAAATGATTGTGAGTGTTGAAATCATTTTTTTTAAATTGAAAAATTCATTGTTTTAGCCATTTACTTATGCAATAATGTACCCACTCCCAGCCCATAATGGACGCAAGGAATCTTTGCACAACACAATGTATGAGGCAAAGATGAGCACATCATGCATTTGCAAAGTTTACTTGATTCCATTATTGGTTGGAAAAGCATACATTATTGCTATTATTTTAGAGGTTTGGGCAATGCCAGGGAATTTGAAAATATAGAAAACACCTGGGGTCCCAACACTAGATAATTGGATACATTATCAATATTCATCTTGTGATTGTATAACAAAATTCACCTGCATTGACAAGGCTGTAATTACAATGGTCAGTAATTTTCATTATATACATTGTCTTCATAGATGTATGGACTACATCTTTCTATTTTTGCTTCATCCTGGAGTATTTTGCTATCTATCCACAAAGTAAATAATACACTTTTGTAGACGTGACATTGGCTAGTGGTGAAAAAAAACAAACCCACAAAAACATGCTTTGTCATTGTTAACCAACCTCAATATTGTGTACATCAAGATTAATTATCACTTCAGACATGAAAAAATGTTGTTGATGTACCAGTATGGTAAATATTGAAGAAACCATATTTTGATAAATTGTATTTTTTTTTTCTGAAAGGGGTTGAAAGACTTGAAACTAGAGCTAGTGTTATACAATATTGCTAACCTTCAATGCAAAACAGAATAGAAATATCTGAAAAAATTGATAAGTTGATATTTGGTGTCAGAACATGTTCAATGAGTCAAAAAGGGTATAAAAAAATTATCATTGGTGAGGAAGATGGTGAAGTATATGTAATAACTTTCTTGTGTAATGTTAAAGAGGTTTTCATGTTTTTGATCTACAGTTGCAACACTCTGGAGAAAATACTTATGATAGAATCTATGAGGTAGATTTACATGCATCCAAAATAGCACAAATAAATAACCTTACTAAGGTAAGTTAATTTTTTCAATCTTTGCTTCCCTGCCCCTCAACAAATTGTTGGTGATATGGCAAACTTATGTAAATCTTTGGTATCATTGAAAGGAGATCACATGTGCTTCCTCTTTCTAAGAGTGCAATATTTTATGAAAGAAATAATGTAAAGACGGTTAGAAGTACTGTATATAGTACAATGTGTATGGTAGTAGTAGGTGAACCAAATTTCTTTTCATGCATACTGTACAATGTCAAGTGCATGTAAATCTTTCATGATCTGTCAGCATTGATATGTTGGTCAGAAATTGAGTAATGAAACTGAGGTATGATTTTTCCCTGGATGATATCATTGACAAATGAAAAGAAAATGTTACATTCCATAGATTATAATAGTCTTTGTCTACCAGTTACAGTATGATCAAACAAATAATACTTTAAAATGAGTTTGTTTATCCTTTTATCCTCTACTGTGAAGTTTCTTAAATTGCACTCTATTCTACTCTATTTGTAGTTTGCCAAAGTGAGGATATTGGATTTGTCCTGTAATTACATCAAGAACATTGAAAACCTTAACTTGAATACAGTAAGTATCAGGCTGTTTGAGCTCATTTATGCTGTTGCTGTGTTGTCACCTGTTACTGTCATTTGCCACAGAAAATGATCTTGTTGTCATAATGCAGTAAATGTCATATTTCTAGGACCAGTAATCTCAGTTTATGAATTTAACCATGCACATTGAAGTCACAGATGTAATAAACAAATAGTTTTGGTATTTTGGATTGAGCATTGTGCCCTTCTCTCTTGCAAGTATGTAAGTTAATTGTGTCATTTGACCCTACTTTGCTATCACTTTGTGAGAGTTTATCAGGTACACGTTTCAGTGATTCTAATGTGTCATAGACTGGATACCAAAGTAAAGTGCTAATATTGCAACAGGCAAAACTTCTTAAAATTTGTGTATTTCATTCATTTTTGAATATCAATAGGTGTTCAAAGAATTATTTACAAGGGACCTTGAACAATATACTCCATGCTATGTACAGTTTACAATGTATGAAATACATTAGTTATGAAGTAATAAAGTGTGATGTCAGAACTATTATGCACTAATTGAAAATTACTTAAATGACTTCTAAAGAAGGAGAAGTTTAGCCTAGTCATTTTTGTTGTGAATCAAGAACATTGCTATGCACAGAATAAGATTGTCAAACCTGAAAACATAAGGTGTTGTATGTGTGTTTAAAAAGATGCCAAATATTCACAACACATAGTTATTCCTTTAGCTTTTTGTCACTCTTTAGGATCTGCGGGAGCTGAAACTGTATGGTAATCAAATTACTGAAATAAAAAATCTTGAAGGGTAAGTTCATTTTGTTTCCATTTAACTTTATGAGATGTTTTGTTAATGTGCACATTTTAGGAGCATATTTATGAGAGTGTTACAGTTGGTGGTATGGCTTTTGACCATAAATAAAGATAAAAAAATGGAGTGTTACACTCACAAAAGAACTTCCATTGTGTTATTAATAAATTAGGAGGTCCATAATTTAGGTCATACTCTGAATATTCATACACAACTATATAAAAGAGTATTCTTTGCCGAAAACGCTAAACTCTAAAACTGTTACCACGTCAACAGCTATAACCATGAGCAGCCCATATTCTTCATCCATTAAATAATTCTGTTAGCTCATCAAAATATCCACCATGTGAAGACATCATATTACAATTTCATGTCAGAGAATTTCAAAGCAGGTATTGACAAAATTGACAATTCTATATGACTATTTATTTGAGTTCAATGATGCATAATATCTATTTCAATCATCAGGTGCAAAGAAATGTGTAATCTTTTATTGCAACACAACAAGATTAGATCAATAGGTGAGTCACTTTACACTTCAGGAGAATTTACATTAAAGTGAATTTCCTTTTCATACATATGTTTAGGTTTCAGTTCAACTTGTATAAGTGATTGCTTTTTATTGTGAATATGAAATGGAAATCCAATGTATGACACATTTTGTGCAAAAAAGATGATGATAAGAAACACCTCAATGGTATTTGAAGACTCTTTTTATAAAAGTTATTCCCAAAGTTTGAAACCTGTTCCTAGATTTCATGTATTCTGTACTATTGCCAAGTACTATTATTCATGTGTTTGAAACTTTACCCATTAGTTATTTGGATTAGCCAGTCAATTGTCAATACCAATGCTTCTCTGTTCTGGTTGGTAGTATACCGTCACTGTTTTTAATTTTATTCATCTCAGTTTTGAATTGAGCATTTCACATTGACGTGGAAGCCTTATCTCCACAGGGAAAGGTCTTTCAAATCTAAGGAAATTGAAGATGTTGAGGCTTGATAATAATCAGATATGTAAAGTGGAATCCAGAGAGTTAGCAGTCTGTGGTCAGCTCACCTTCTTAGACATCAGCAACAATAGAATTGATAACCTTGTGGTAAGTACCCATAAATGGTTTAATCATTCACGTAATACCATTTTGCTGGTAATTAATCATATTAAGGTAAGTTCTGTTATTGGGCCTCTGACAACCATGTTAGACTCAAGACATGAAAATGTGATTGTTACTAATATTTTCTAAGGTCTTCAGCGCTATGGGGTATGAATGGCACAATTAGGTGTGCATGCCCCAGACCATGTCAAAACTTTAAATGTTTCATGTACTTCAAACAATAGCCTTTTTGTCCAATTCAATTCATCTTTATATTTGGGTTCATTCAATCAGTCAGTATAACATTTTATGGTAGCCCGGGAGCCTGTTATTTAACAATAGTTTGTTTATGATCAATCATTTGATGATTCAACAGTGTAGTATTTTCACATTTGTAATTAGTGAAGGTTTGCAGTGTATGCATCAATGATTCAGTGTGTCTGCAAGAATCACGTACTTATGTAAAGCTACTGAATTTGCAGTCACACATTTTCAATTGCAAGTATTGAATGGATGTACTACTAAAACATATCAAGATCGTACTTGCTTTGTCAAGATTCTGGGACATGCCCACTGTTTCTGAGTGACTTCAATGTTTGTAGTTGGACTGAGGCTATATCTTGCAATAATATTCATCAAAACTGTTTTCAAAATATTTGTATTTTACTCTAAATGTATTTATTTTGTTAGTAAGTCAAAGAAGCTACAGAATCTGATATTTTCTCTCTACACTGTCACAGAGTTTGAACTGTCTCCAGTGTTTGGAGGAACTCTATGCCTCAGAGAACAGACTTCAAAGAGTTACTGACCTCAGTAGATGTAAGAAGGTATGTGTTGACTGGTTGTTCTGTTGGCCAAAGGTGCATGTTACATTTCTGGGATGGTATCAGATTTAAATTCTAAGATATCTAGATGACTTTATAAATCAAAGATTATCTGTGATAAACTGACATGCTGGTGCTCAATTAACAAGCCGGTGCTGAGATAAGTATGCACTTGATATCTTCCAGTAAGTATGCATACAGTATGGCAAATTAAAAACTGAATGTATGGAAGCTTCTTTTGACTTGATATTTAAAATCTATAGTATGAAATTTGAGCTAGTCTGAAGATCAAAACTAGCCATGAGTTGGGAGAATGCAGAGACAATTGATGAACTTGTCTCTACTGCCTGAAATCTGACCTCATGTCTTCGTCTTTAAAGGTTATTCACCAGCTACTGAAATATTTGAATATATGATTGCAATTACATTTGAGTGTACCGGGTTATTTCCCAGAAATGTAACATGTGCCAGTGCTGTCAGCTTTAAGACTTCATAAGGTCAATGTACTGTCATATGGAAATGATGCACAGGGTAGTCTAGCTACTGTTTGTTTGACTTTTCAGATTCAGTGATGTTTTCTTCACAGATTTAGTAAAAAAGTACCAGATCATTTGATATCATTACAACAACATTTTGCAAGCATAAACACTTTAGAGATCTTGAATGGGATTCATATTGTTGTTGGATTTCATCAAGTGGCTGTCATTTTTGCAATAATTTCCCAAGGGCTCGTGTGATTTCAGGAAAAGGACCTAGTATTAAGATATAAAATACACTCATGATCAGCCTCACAATCAAGATGTTTGACAAGTTTGTCTGTCCTGAATTTTTTCTGACATGTAGGGTAAATATCCTCTCCATTTTTGCTCCTCAAAATAGCTAGAGATACTATTCATGCATGTTACAGTAGTGTTCAACTGCAGTTTAGAATTTTCTGACTAATGTGACCCATCTCTTTGATTTCTTCCATTGTAGCTTCAGGAAGTTGATCTGTCAAACAACAAATTAACAGATATATCAGGACTGAAAGGGCTTCCTAATATTACAGTGAGTAAATGAACTTTTCTAATATTTAATGGTAAAATTGAAATGTACTTTTCTAATATTCAATGGTAAAATTGAAATGTACTTTTCTAATATTTAATGGTAAAATTGAAATGTACTTTTCTAAGATTTAATGGTAAAATTGAAATGTACTTTTCTAAGATGCAATGGTAAAATTGAAATGTACTTTGCTAAGATTCAGTGGTAAAATTGAAATGTACTTTTCTAAGATTCAATGGTAAAATTGAAATGTACTTTTCTAATATTCAATGGTAAAATTGAAATGTACTTTTCTAATATTCAATGGTAAAATTGAAATGTACTTTGCTAAGATTCAGTGGTAAAATTGAAATGTACTTTTCTAAGATTCAATGGTAAAATTGAAATGTACTTTTCTAAGATTCAATGGTAAAATTGAAATGTACTTTTCTAATATTTAATGGTAAAATTGAAATGAACCTAAGAAGATGCTGTGAAACAGCTGTCAAGTGTACTGACAGACTTTATTCATCAGTCACAATGGAATGTAGGTTTATAATTTGATTTCTTGAATTTTTCCTATTTCCAATCAAACCTAACTTCAAAGTCAAGTATGCAATGAATTGACAGTATTAGAATAGAGATCAATATGTTCTGTGCAAAAAGGGCATTATATCACTGACTAATAATCCATAGAAATCACAACCTAGTCACCAAATTTGGTTCAAATGCTATTTCACTATATATGATGGTTTTAAATAAAACATAGGTGGATATGCTATTGTATGTTTCAATTTTTCAATTATTTCAATTATTCCTAATTCATGACTCAATAATATAACTTTATGCATTGTTCACAAATCAGTTTGTATGGAAACATTGGTTGAGTTTTCATTCAATTTTTGGATTAACTTTACAGTAACATCAAAATAATCTCTTTGCAGACTCTGAATCTAAGCAATAATTATCTTTCAAATGAAAGTGTCAAAGCTGTCGGAAAACTTAAGTAAGTGACTATTTATAGATCATATATCTTTCTGTCTGTCTTTCACAATATACCGGTAATCACTGTTGCATGTTCATGTGCTATTGGTGACACAGCTGTGATCATACAATAATACACATTTTTGCATTGCACTGAACTGTCAGGATCAAGACCAATGTAGTTAGTACTAGGCAACCATCAAATTGTCTCTGACTTCATTGTCAGATGAGGATGTTATGACTGTTTGTTCTGTTCAAAAGACTTAAAGATGAATGTTTTGCACTGTCATATACCATTAGCAAACAGCTATTGATCATAACTATCAGGCAAACCATATGATGAAGTATCCTTTCTATTGTGAATTAACTGAAATTAAGAATCTTATCACAAAGCCCTCAGTTTCCTCATTCATGAAGGAATTTCTTACCATCGTTAGTTGTCGCTCGAACTGTAACTTCCCTGGTCCAATTAAAAGAAATGATATGAAGAACTCTTTTCAAACTTTTTTGAGACCACTCATTGTTGACCACTTTAAATGCATTTTTTGACACAGATTTTTTTTATCATTTTTTTTAATTACTTTTTCATGTTTACAGGTCATTGGAAGATTTGAATATCGCACATAATCAGATAGAATTGTTAGAGCCATTTATTTCAGCTATGCCATCCTTGCAAACACTCAATGTTATCAGTAATAGGATAAAACACTGGAAAGAGATTGTGAGTATTCAGAAAATGATATGCTGGTAGTCTAAATATTGTGTCTTTTTATTACTGTTTGTTTTTTAAACATGAATCTTTTCAAGAAAGATGTACATTCATCATTTTTGGAAATGTAAAATTGTATTTTGAAGGGATATTTATGATTTGGTAAATCCTGTTTATAGTTTCTACAATCTCATTAGAGATTTGGATCGTCCTCCGCTGATCTTTGAATAGAGTGATACATTTAGAAAATTACAAACCTTTGTTAGTTTTGTGCAAAGATATTTCATTGCGGTATTTCTATGGTTGTATCAGTTGTACTGTAAGTACGTACATAGAGTAATAAGATGTAAAAAATGTATTGTATATGTATGTTTTCCAGTGTTGTTTATCCAAGATGGCTACCCTGGTCGAATTGTTTGTCTCCAGCAATCCATTTGCAGCAGAAGGGGGAGAGAAACAGAGGTGAAATAACAAATCGATAATAAACTTCACAGAAACTGAACAGCTATAAAACATCATAGACTGTGATTTTTAGTGATACACGGTATTCAGTATGACAGCATGTTTTCCAAACAACTGACAGGTTGATTTCTATGTGAAATTTACACCATTGCCGTACAGTAAGGACACCAGCAACAGAAAACTGAATAATTCAAACATACCAAAACAACCACACATGTTTCTTCTTACAGTATTTGCTAGCAAGACTGCCACCCTGTAGCCTCACATCTTTTAAAACATTTATTCAAAATGCTCAAATTTTTGTGTGAGATGATATTTGTGTTATTCTAAGGCATTGGTACTTGGTAAATGTGCCGTGGAGAGTCAGATATGTGTGATATATTGAACCTACTTTTGAAGTCAAATACCTGTCAGCTCTGTTTTGTCTACCAATGAAGCAAATCTAAGACATTTGTTGTGTACTAGTTACATAGGGACATTTAATCTGACATGCTACAAAGGTACTGAGAAGTTTCACACATGTGAAGATTGTATGCTTCCTTTTCAAGGGTTAGTAGCAATATCTTTAGATGATTTTCTCACTATTTTTGTTTTGTATATCAATTAACGTTTCTCATTCTACTCCCATAGCATGTTGAAACACTAACCTTTTAGCTTGTCAGTACCGCATCTATACAGTGCCATGTAAAATGCACTTTTATTGTTTACATTGAATTCCAGTCCAGAATAGAATTCACTTGTTAACAATAACAATGCAGTCTACACATGTACAGACTAAGTTGACAAGCTTACCCTGTGTATCTCACCTTACTTTGGGAAGTAGAACAAGAAACTGTAGTTGACATACAAAACAAAATTGAAAAAAATCATCAACAGTGACAGCTACCAACCTTTTAATTAACGAACTATGTTTTGCATCATCAGATTTTGTGAGTGACACTGACAGCCTTCAAAGCCATGCTACATATTTACATGATTTTCCTTCTGTGTTTTATACATACAGCTACCATCATGAGCTGCATCAGCTGTTACCAAGGCTAGAGATCTTAGATGGAGCCCTTATGAAGAGACTTCAACAGAAGTCAGCACCAGTAATGAGACCCATGTCTGTGTCTACAGGTACTCATTATTATACTTATATCTGTCTTGAAAAAGCAAAACAAAAATCAGAATTGGTCTCAAGTTTGTTGTTTATCAAAATCATCTGTGTCAAGAGATGAAATATCTGAAGAACCAAAAGTGACATTATCAGAAAAACACTGATATGATGGAGTTGCTTTCCAGAACTTATATTGTTGATTTGATTTTACATTCATTGATAATATTGTAGAGGAGAGTTAGTACCTCGTCTTCTACTTTCAGAACATTTTGTAATCCAGCATCAGATGTAATTGGAATGTCTGTCTTTCTTCTTTACAGTTGTGAGTAGCAGACAGGTTGAGAATCAAATCAGATCTACAGTACAAGAGATGTTGACATTTGAAAGCTCATTAGCATCAAGGTAAGCAGTCACTTGCAATAGTTCAATTACCATTTTGTATCAGTGCTTCAAAGATGCTTAAGTTTTAAGCAATATTCAATATTCAGTTTTGCCACATTGTTATGAAATAGACTGAGTTTTGTGTCAGTAATGTCAGTTTTCTGGTCAATTTTAGCAAACATTAGCACACATTGAGAATATTTGGTCCAATAGTTGATTTAATGTGTTCTCAGGAGAACAGTGACAACTCTCACTCAATTAACCCATACGTACCTTACTCTGAGATATTTAGTATTTGTAATGTGGCATGGCTTTGAGCCCTTATTTCTGTCAGGAAGACTCATATCCTACAACAGCAAATCATCAAGAAAAGAACTTTTTCCACTGTAAGTTGGTACATGCTCTATTGTAAGTGTTGCTATGAACTATGACATATTCTACGCCTTTTATAACAGTGTTTGGTTTTAAATAATTCATATTGTCATGTAATGGTAGATCCATTTCTCTCAAGTGTCCTACTCAAGCTAAGGAATATGACATGTATCCACAGATCTCGGAGTTGGATCTCTGGTTGATTTGCCTTTGTCAGGATTACCTTCTCTGCGTTTAATTACACATAGCTTTCAAGACACTTTGCAGTAACTTATAGATCTAAATCAAGGGGCAGCAATATTAAACAACCACTGACAAACATTGTATGTTGCCTGTGAAATGATAGCATAAAGAAATATATATGCTTTCAGGTTTGATAATGTGCGCATGTCAGTAAATTCCCTGCCGGCTGAACTTCCTAAGAAATCAGTGATGACATCATTTGATGGTGTTCCAATCCCTGGCACATCGGATGGAAGACCAGCTACAAGTAAATGCAGTGTGTAAGTGTCTCTCCATTATGTCCCCGTTTTCAGCCCTACCAGAACATGTTATTTTATGCAAATGATAGTAGTGAACAACAATGTATCCAGTGGGAAAATTCTTTATAAGAAATGTTGTACTTTCTTGAAATATTAGAAGCCAAGTTAGTGATCACACTGTAATTCATTGGCTGGCTAAGTTTTGATCAGGTCATAATATTACAATGGTTATGATCATTCTTGTTTCAATGAAAACTGAGCTGGTATTCTCAGATATCACACACAAAATGATCAAATCCAAAGAAAGTCAAATGAAAGATTATATTTGTCCTTCAACTTTTGAATTCATTTTACTGCAGACAGAAGCAATCCATTTAAGTAATGCAAGTAAAGTTTGAAGAAAACCTTTCATTTTTTAGCTCCCATAGCCATATGTATATATGGCAATGGAAGCTATTCTTATAGGCTAGGGAACTGTCTGTATGTCTGTATGTCTGTATGTCTGTCCGTCAACATCAAAAACTCCAAAACCGCTGCACATTTCATCTTGATATTTGGTGTGTACATGGATGATGGGCTGTAGATGAGATTTTGTTCAAATGAAGTTGTCATTGCCAAAAATATGCAAATTAAGTGAAAAAATGTAAAAACAGTCAAAATTGAAAAAACTCAATAACCACTGAGCAGATTACATGAAAAATTAGCATGTAAGTACTTTGGGCTGACCTGAAATGATTGTGCACATCTTGAGTCAGTATCTTGGACTTCCTATTTTCATGATTTTTTTTGTAATTTTCTCCCATTTTTGGTCAAAAAATCTTCTTCTCTGAAACCACAAGTCCGATTGATTTGAAACTTGGTATGGAAGTGCATAGGAGTGACCTTTCCCAAATTTTGGCAAATTGTGGTGAAATTTGCATATTTTTAGTTTACACGTCCATAGACTCCCATGTATAAGGCAGATCTCCATAGACTCCCATGTATAAGGCCATGAAAAATAAAAATTTAGTTTCTCATTTTATTCATATTGCAAAAAGGATGCAGTGACACAATTTTTAGTCCCCACGGATGAAGTCCAGTGGGCTTATAGATTGGGTCATGTCAGTCTGTTCGTCCATCCGTGAGTCCATCCGTTCACGCAGATATCTCGGATATTTTGACAAAATGTCATGTGACCTCGATGACCTTTGACCTCAAATATACATATTTGTCCATAACTCAGTAACCACAAGTGCTACCACCCTTCATATATGGTATGATAGGACACCTTATGACACCACATATTGTACCTCATTAATTATGTGCATATCTCATTCTGAGCGAGCCAATAGAGCTGGAGGTCTGATTTTTGGTATATAGGGATAACTTAGCAATACAATTTTTTTGACAAAATGTCATGTGACCTCGGTGACCTTTGACCTCAAATATACATATTTGTCCATAACTCAGTAACCACAAGTGCTACACCCTTCATGTATGGTATGATGGGACACCTTATGACGCCACATATTGTAGCTCATTAATTATGTGCATATCTAATTTTGAGCGAGCCAATAGAGCTAGAGGTCTGATTTTTGGTATATAGGGATAACTTAGCAATACAATTTTTTTGACAAAATGTCATGAGACCTCGGTGACCTTTGACCTCAAATATACATATTTGTCCATAACTCAGTAACCACAAGTGCTACACCCTTCATATATGGTATGATGGGACACCTTATGACACCACATACTGTACCTCATTAATTATGCACATATCTTATTCTGAGCAAGCCAATAGAGCTGGATGTCTGATTTTTGGTATATAGGGATAACTTAGCAATACAATTTTTTTGACAAAATGTCATGTGACCTCGGTGACCTTTGACCTCAAATATACATATTCGTCCATAACTCAGTAACCACAAGTGCTACACCCTTCATGTATGGTATGATGGGACACCTTATGACGCCACATATTGTACCTCATTAATTATGTGCATATATAATTTTGAGCGAGCCAATAGAGCTAGAGGTCTGATTTTTGGTACATAGGGATAACTTAGCAATACAATTTTTTTGACAAAATGTCACGTGACCTCGGTGACCTTTGACCTCAAATATACATATTTGTCCATAACTCAGTAACCACAAGTGCTACACCCTTCATGTATGGTATGATTGGACACCTTATGACACCACATACTGTACCTCATTAATTATGCACATATCTAATTCTGAGCAAGCCAATAGAGCTGGATGTCTGATTTTTGGTATATAGGGATAACTATAGGAGAGAAATTTTTTGACCAAATGTCATGTGACCTCGATGACCTTTTACCTAAAATATATGTTTATGTCAATAAATAAGTAACCACAAGTGCTATGTCCTTTGTATTTAGTAGGATGGGAGACCTTATGACAACACACGCTTTACCTCATTAATTATGCACACATCTAATTCTGGGCAAGCGAATAGAGCTAGAGGTCTGATTTTTTTGGCATATAGGGATTAATTAGCAATATAATTTTTTTTTCAAAATGTCATGTGACCTCAATGACCTTTGACCTTGATTATACATATATATGCATATCTCAGTAACCACAAGTTCTATACCCTCCAATTTTGATAGGATATTAGACCTTAAGATGTCACATCTTGTACCTCATTTATTATGCGCATATGTATTTTTTGGCTGGCCAATACTGCTAGAGGTCTGATCTTTTTTCCCGATTTAGAACCATAACTTAGACATGCCTCATGTGTTTCAAATTGGGAACAACGACATAGACCTATGTGCCCATAGATCTCAACATATACACTCCAGTGATACTTCTTAATGACCACATTTCCCTGCCCCATCAAGACTAATACTCCTATTACAAGTGGGGACTATGTCATTGTCAATGACTTGTTGAGTTAATGGTTGTATCACAGTATTCGATATTTCTAATTCTGTATTTTTTCCATTTTATATTCTGAATAAATACATTAAACATATTTCACTGTCTCCAGTACATTACATTTAAGTATTTCACTTCATGCACTTTATTACCGTGGCCGAAAACGACACAGACCCTCTTCAGTTTGTAATTGCGTCGTTCTGTTTGAGCTGCGTCATTCTGTTTTGACCTGCGCTCTTCAGTTTGTAATTGCGTCGTTCTGTTTGAGCTGCGTCGTTCTGTTTTGACCTGCGCTCTTCAGTTTGTAATTGCGTCGTTCTGTTTGAGCTGCGTCGTTCTGTTTTGACCTGCGCTCTTCAGTTTGTAATTGCGTCGTTCTGTTTGAGCTGCGTCGTTCTGTTTGACCTGCGCTCTTCAGTTTGTAATTGCGTCGTTCTGTTTGAGCTGCGTCGTTCTGTTTGACCTGCGCTCTTCAGTTAAATTGCGCCGTTCTGTTTGAACTGCATCGTTCTGTTTGATCGTCGCTCTTCGGTTTGTTTTGTTGTAATAAAGGGAAAGCAACTCCTCACATCGTTCATATGTGAATTCTTTGCGTTTTGTGTATGATTCTATATGTGTGTATATCATGTTTAGCTGTTTTATGTAAAGGGTTGATTAGGCATGGCGAGACGTACCCGTAATTTACGTGTCTTGCTGTTAACCCACATTGGAGCGGAGAGACTAGCGTTACACTGCAATCCTTTGAAGCTACGTTTCGAAAACAGAGTTTTCTTCATCAGTCACTTAAAATTCATTTTTGATTGGTGAGACATGTTGAATGATTGATTGATTTTATGTGTTAATATGTTGTTCCACTAAAGTTTGTTGTTCAATTACGGAAGCTATGTCTACGGTTTGGTCTTGTTGTGTTTGTGTATGCTCATGTGAATCGGAGTGCCATCTATTGTAGCTTTTGTGAAGTCTGGCATTTATAAGTGTATCGCATACTTCTGTTCCTTCTGTATGCGATTATTGGTTGCTCGAAGGTTTGCAGCATGAAAAAAATATTTGGGACAAGATTTCACTGACGTTCTTGATCCAAGGCTTAAATAGTATAAAATCATGGATTTTTGTATAAAATACAGCAAAAACGGGCTAAGTGTCAAAGACACAAGGAAAAAAAGCTGGAGCATCAAAAAAGGACCTCGAAATTAAGAAAGTGAAATAGAAAAACATGAAAAGACATTGATGAAGTTCAGAGAGCTTTAGATGATATTTACAAAGTCAAAACACAAGGTATTATTCAACGTGCTAGAGTAAGATGACATTTGTAAACTTCAAGCATCTACAGATTTAAATGAAATTTTATAATTCGCAGAAAAGAATTTTATCGAAATTTATACCAGACTACACATTGTTTTCCTGAAGAAAAACCAGAAGAGTTCACTGGCGATTTGCATATTCCACTGTCAGAATTACAGAACAAATATTTGTGAGGGTTATTTGAGTCTCGAAGAGTGCTACCAAGCTTTGAAAAACATGTCCTGTAATAAAAGTCTGGGGAATGGCGTTTCTGGCCCTTGTATATGGTAATTTAACTGTACTGAGTTTCAACTATATGTACACGTCCATATGGAGAGTTTGTCAGTGTCAGTTTCCCAAAGACAAGCAACCATTACTTTTATCAGTTCGTGTTCACTCTTAATTTAGAGATGTATTTTGGAGCATTGCGCATGCGCAGTTCTACATTTGCATAAGCGACCCGTTCAACACGAAAATGGATTTTTCTCAGGGTACGCACACCGCACCGGGTGCTTTCGGCTCTTGTGTAAAGGCGATGGAGAGACATATTCGGGTCAAGCTTGGAAGCAGAAACAGTTTGGACTTTCAGTTAACGTCATGGCTACCAGCGAGGGTGGAAAGTTAGGATTTCCGGTAGATTTTATGCAATACTTTAAGCGATCCTCTCAGGGTTTCCGCCATGTTGTTTCTGTCAGAATATCCATGATTTCATTCAGTATATTCAAATCCATCGTACAGTGTCTTTTTCGGCCGATTTTTTCATCCCACGTGAACAACACTGTCGATGAACAATTGGTGGACACAAAGGCCAGCATTTTATGGCCGTTGCGCCTTGGGGGACATTGGGGGACACTCGGCATTTCCTTACATGCATCGCGGCCTACTTCTATTTTGGGAAATTCCGACGTTTTAGCTTTGTAAACGTACCAAGAATATAACGATCTCATGCATGGCGACTTATAGAACAGCCCGCCAAGGAATTCTTTTAGTGAAAAAAATACAGCCTTCAATTGTCCATAGTTTCATCCAAGTGTTCAGCTGCGTCAAGTGGTAGCCCTGCGTACAATAGTGTGTGTTCCCGGCGCTATACGTCCTCCCATCCGTGTAACGCAGGAACATACAGCGTTGTACGCAGGGCCGGCTACGTCTAGTGGCAGTATACGAATTGAATCAAGTCATTGGTACGTACCGCACTTTAGATGGGTTCAAACTTAAACTGAGTTCGATGTTAAGTGATAAGAGGGGAAATACACCATTATAAATATTTAGGATTTTGATCTCGTTTGAAAATAAATATTGCATGTATCAGATATTGTAGAGTACAATAACAAATTGTCTTCTGGAGAGTCAAAAATTTTGATGTTAGGGTTGCCAAGCAAAGTTTTTGTTTTTTAGATGATATATGTATGGGGTCACATGGATAAGTAACCTGGCCCTGTGATTAGTCAATTTGGTGATGCATCTTCAAGGTCTGCAGTTTGGGTATTTCTACAAGAGATACCTTGAACTTAGTCAGTATTGTTATTCCAGTAATTTTGTATTGCTTTTCATGACTGAGGATCTGAATTAAAAAAGACACTAAAAAGACACTACTAAATCATATTGCAGTATCTTTATTATATTTCACAACACCATGAACATGTATAACAATATAAGTATTATAATTTTCAAATAAATACTCTTGCAGTAAATAAATGTTTCTCTGTCTTGTTTTTGTAGTACTTTATAGTGCTGCATGGACAGTCCTGTTGAGTAACTAACTATGAGTGATATTCTGCTGACATGTGTCTTTTATATTAACCTAATAAGAACAAATGCTTTCATTGCACTGTGCAAAAAATATAATGACGATAAAAAAATAAGAACAAAACCGAAAGAAAACCCTCAAACTAGGTTTTTGGAGGAAATGGTTTTCCCAAAAACAAGAGCAAAATCAAAACAACCTGAAAATCAGCCTATAAGCTTGACTAGACAAACGTTATAATGCACATGAAGCAAATTTTATTTAGGCAAATTTTATCATCCTGGTGTAGTACATCTGACTAAAATTCCCCTTCAATTGGTTTCCTTCCATTAGTCCAGATCCTCCCAACCGCTTCATGGCGAGACTCCTTTGGCGTCGTTGGCGTGTAGCAAAAGACTGAGGGGAAGGGAAATTAAATACAGTTTTAGAAACCTATGTCAGTTATGGAAGCCTAGCCCCCGAGGGTCATTGCGGAAGCTTTAGGTTTTGACGATCACCTGAGACGTACCTCTGCAGACTAGAGTGCAGTCGTCCATCGGAGCATCAACGTACGTTCACCGTGGCGATGGCGGAAGAAGTTTCTACCTCCATGCAGCATCATATTTATTATAAGCCATACACAGCCCCATGGCAATATATTCGAAATGATCAACATTAACAGGCAGGGAGGGACAACAGTCGACGGTACAATGGCGAAGTTTAACACCAAAAGAAATACAACTGCCGTGCATGCAAACATGAAATACAAGTCCGGGCAGCGGGCTCTGCGTCGCAGGGTACCGGCGTTTTGTGGCCCCAACGCCGGTAAAACACACACGCCCTGCCACGCAGGCCTTGCATCGTGCTCCCAGGAAAGTTAAAAATTAAGCGCTGGTTCCACAAATTTATCATGGGATCACTGTAAAGAGGTTTATTAACCGTTGATTCCTGATCAATTGTAACTGTGGACCTGATTCGGCAAGTTTACCGTATACAGCAGAAGCTTCCGAAGGAGTACACACGGTGTAGACAGTCAGGCAGAAAACTTAGCGCGATCCGCGCGATCGGAGCTAGCTCTGACCTCTGACATTTAGGTACGATCAACTTCCTGCTCTACGCACGCGCAGCAAAGGGTCAACGGGTCAAAACGTTACTGCGAGTGCGCATAATACATCTCTAAATTAAGACTGAACACGAACTGTTGATTGATAAAAAAAGAAAAAAGATCGTCTGTAACTGAAAAATTGGGGACCTATTTATCTTTTAAACTGTTATTATAAAAATTGTTGCCAAGGCCCTTTTAATTCGAATTTCAAAGTTTTATGGGAAATGATTCACCCAAATCAAGCTGGTTAATATGTGAAAGGTCGCTACATTGGTGACGCTGTTTGTAAGATTTTAGACTCAATACACTTTACAAAAGAAAACGATATTCCTGGTATTCTATTTTGTATTGATTTTGCCAAGGCATTTGACTCTATCGAGTGGCCTTTCCTTTACTTTGCTTTAAAGAAATTTAATTTTGGTGAATCTTTTATTCTATGGGTCAAAGATTTATACTGCGATATTTCTAGTCATTAATAATGGTGTCACCTCTGGTTAATTTCAAGTTAGCAGCGGTTCAAGACAGGTGAGTAACGCACTATGGTTAGGTAGTAAGAGAGATTGTATATACACACATTAATCGACTCAATGTACTGCATCATTTAACAAAGGTAGGAACGATGTGTGAAGTTGCCCTCACTTTCCTTCTTATAAAATTGCTCAAAAAATGCTCAGGATGTAAACTGTCTGCTCTACCACGTGTAGCAAGTGATGATGACGACCACGAGGTGGCCTCGTCCAAGGGTAACAGTGGAGGCATAACCTCTCTCCCTGCTATTTAAATTAGAGTAAAAACATGTTGTTACTGTGCACATTATCTTAGGGAAACAGT
Organism: Ptychodera flava; assembly: GCF_041260155.1. Lineage (NCBI taxonomy): Eukaryota > Metazoa > Hemichordata > Enteropneusta > Ptychoderidae > Ptychodera > Ptychodera flava. The sequence continues at coordinate 37,838,867 of NC_091942.1, forward strand.
TCTTGTCTAAATGTGTAGACAAAAAGAAAATTTTTCCGTTCTATTTATTTATAACGGAGGTCAGCAAAAGCACACAGTTGAGAGAAATATTTCCTACAAAAATAGCACAACTGAAAAGTATAGGACCCGCTGGCATATTCTGGTAATGTACTTTGAAATTGAATCATAATTTGAGATTCGAAATTATATATATATATATATATATATATATATATATATATATATATATATATATATATATATATATATATATATATATATATATATATATATCAATCTAGTAAACACAATACGAACACAACCTTTAACAACAATAGAACAAAGTTAGACATCCTAGCTTCCAGAATGAAAGAACAAACCTTCAGTGGGACAACATAGGAATACGTACAATCTGCCAATATACCACGAAATTTATCCACTGAACCTGACTTGAGGCGATTGATAAAGAAAGTCTGGAAAACTTTCGAAACATACCGTTAGTGTCGTACGCAGTGTCTCAACTCTGGAGTAGGCTACAGACTGCACTGAGATTCATATTCAGCTGTATCGCAGTACCTATTTAATTCTGTTCTGTACACAAGACAGTGAAACAAAAAATACACACCGCCATACATTAAACGCAAACAACCAATATGTGAACGATGTGTGGAGTTGCTCTCCCTCTACTAAACTCCTCTCCCTCTACTACCTATGATTCCACGGGCACCCTGCAAAGTTGCAATGGTATTCTCCAAGTGACCGTTCAATGTTTGTTACAAAATGTTTACTCCAGTACTTCCAAGTTATGCTGAAAACAAACTGAAGAGCACAGATCAAACAGAAAGATGCAGTTCAAACAGAACGACGCAGGTCTAACAGAACGACGCAATTACAAACTGAAGAGCGCAGGTCAAAACAGAACGACGCAGCTCAAACAGAACGACGCAATTACAAACTGAAGAGCGCAGGTCAAAACAGAACGACGCAGCTCAAACAGAACGACGCAGCTCAAACAGAACGACGCAATTACAAACTGAAGAGCGCAGGTCAAAACAGAACGACGCAGCTCAAACAGAACGAGGCAATTACAAACTGAAGAGCGCAGGTCAAAACAGAACGACGCAGCTCAAACAGAACGACGCAATTACAAACTGAAGAGCGCAGGTCAAAACAGAACGACGCAGCTCTAACAGAACGACGCAATTACAAACTGAAGAGGGTCTGTGTCGTTTTCGGCCACGGTACTGTATCCCTTTCTTACATGTTCAAATATCTGACCAGAGAACAAACACTAAATAGTCCAGGATGGGAGCTACAGTGTCATTGACGCTATTTTTTAAAAAACTCTACATGTTTCTGATGATCAAGATAGTTTTGTTGCTGGCAGTTATAAGTAAATCAGCAAACTTATTTTCACAGCTAACATTCAATGAAATTTACATGTAAACATTTTGTATTGCAAGAGTACTGGTAAGTTTTATTTCATTGGAAAAGGCAAAAGCAATCACTATTGTAGTATTGCATTTGTTATGACATAAAGTTATCACACATAACTGACATGTATTTGAATATCATAATTCCATGAATTTCTTTGTCTTACCTACAGGAGGTCAAGAATCAGAGATGCTCAAGATTTCGCATCACAAAATTTTTGAAGCAAACTTCTGTACAAATGTGCAATGAGAATTTTTTGTGTAAATATGTACATAGCAATGTTTTATATGCCCCTGGTCATTCAACTGCTGGTTACATTTGGCCAAGACAAGCAGAGATTCCCTTTTTATGTAAAGAGAGCAATGATGCCTATGGTGATGTAATAAGAAGTGGAATTGGGCAGCTTGTTGTCAAGATGGAGACAGTAACTTGTACTAGCATTTCCATAGTTTGCAAAAGTAATGTCTGATCAAAGCTGCTGATATAGGTACTTCCTATCTGATCTTGTCCATGACACAGAAAATGAAACATCATTTACTCTTCCCAAGCACTTCTGATATTTATTTACTGTAAACAAAGCTCTTCTCTCATCAAGTTGGCTAAATCAACAGTTGGATAACCATGCTGGTAGGTGTAACATAAGGATGAATTTTACCATCCATACCATTTTTACGTTGTACTTATCTTTATAACCTGTAAAAATTATTGATGTGAATATGAGTATAAAGCAATCAGACTTTGCTTTAGAAATGACCACATTGTTTGAACTTGGCTGTGGTTGTGTTATTTTGTTGAGAAAAGCCACCAATTATTGTGTTAATTGCCAGGTAAAGATATTACTACTGGACTTTGTAACAATCTACCGATTGTCTTGGATATATGTATGATGAAATGGACTTCAAATTTATCCTAAGTTAAATTTTAATTTCTACTGCCATAAGAGGTGATATTGTAGCTGTTTTAAGGTGGTTGGAAAGGCTAGAGCGTCAGTTATAAATTTCAACAAAACTATTAAAATATAAAAGTAGTCAACATTCCCTGTGGAATAAAAAAAACTAGACATTTGGGCACAAAGGCATTGCAGAGTTATAGCCTGTTTAAAACTTCTGAAAAACTGACCAAACAAGAAGAAGTTGGGGAGTCCTTAGTGTATTAACTATGGTAGAAGTCCCCTAGCTTTTAATAAAATGTTTGAAAGGGAAAGTCATTATTTGCTGTTTTCAGGAAAGTTTGACAAGGCGGTGCTGGCATTCAGAGTGAGTGACTGCTATTGTAAATGCATTTTTAGATTCTTTGAGTGTCAAAGAGGTGTCAAAAGTGAGATTAACCAAAAAAACTGCTCTATGACTTCAAAAGAGGGGGCAAATATGGCTTGTTTTCAACATTTTTGACAGAATAACAGTTTTCCTACATAATTGTATACCAATTTAATCCAACTTTGAAATGAGATATGAACATGGAATTTTTACAGCCTATTAACAAGGTTACAGATAAGATTTGTACGGCACAATTTCCTGTATTTGAAGTACTTTTTGAAAAATCACATTTTGAAATTGAAAGAATTTTTAATAATTTTTTGATATATAAACCCATGTAAAATCATAAAAACAAATTTATTTACAAATCCTGCCGTACAAATCTTACAATAAATAGTGTCAACATATTTATAACTAATTTGGTAATATTAATACTATCCAATTATTATTAAATTCAAATATGTAAAACAAAATATGAAAAATTAAATTTTAATATTTACTGGTGTCATATTTCAAAATCATGGCTGCAAATATACAATTTTTATATTCTTTGGAGAAAATATTAACTAAGGAGATATCCTGAAAATTTGAACTAAATATCTTGATTCTAACACTTGAAACTTGACATTAACTCTGAGAAAAGAATTGGTGCAAAAATAGCCTTTCCAACCACCTTAATGTGTTGCCAATTTCTATATTACATACAAGTTTTAAGGCCAACAACTATAGGGTTTCACCACAGATTTTGTTCTGATTTCCAGGCATTCGGACAGTTTGTAACATCAAGGCTCAGTACATAAAAATTTAACCCATCAGTTGCCAATCATAAGATAGTTTACCAAGGAAACAACTCAGTTGCAATGGTTAAACCTCTGTTTGACTCTAATTTTATCTGTTGGAAACCTCCCATGACTGTTTCCTTTGTGTTGCTGTAAGTAATTGTATTGGTTATGATAAGCAGGTGCCGTATACAAATTTGATGTTCGCATGGCCAAGTGCAAAGGCATGAGTGGTGCTAGCACCCCTTCTGAATGTAGAAGTAGGATAATTGACAGTATTTGTGTTTATTTTCCAGCTGTTTATCATAGAGATGCTCATTGACATCATTCACATTTATATAAGATAAGCATTGTATCCTTGAGTTTGAAAGAAGTTTATAATAATGACCAGTTGTTTCAACTATGTTGATGTTAATGGGGATTTTGTTATGTACTTTTTCCAACTGAGCCAATGTCTTTGGTGATGAACATCGTACAACAAGATAACAAGCAATTTACCAAAAACTTTAGGGGCAAGTAAACAGCTAAAAACTGGAGGAGGAAGATGTAGCAAAACATCGACTTTTGTAGTTTTATGACAAATAACTTTGCTTTGTTTCAATCATATAATTGACGTTTGTCTGTCCAGGTCTGAAGATTGCATGTGAATCCCTTTACAACATGAATGAAACATTCTGTATATTGGGTGTTTCACTATTGCCTTGGTAAATTGGTGAATACACTGAAGGATGCTCAGAAATACAAATAATAATCTAATGCCTTTGTCACAGTTGGTTGGTCATCATATAGAAACTTGTAACACAATTTGCTGTGTAGATAGTTGTTCTATCAATGCTGGTTTTATTCTGAATAGCATAACAATCAGTGTTCAACAAACCATCTGTTGCCCTGCTTTTATGGTGAACTGTGTTATGTTTCAGTTTGCTGGAAACTATAAAATCATGATACACAATATCATAACATCCTTAAATTACCTGTGCCCGTGAAAACATGCCCAAGGTATACTTATCTTTGAGCCAATGGAAATATTTGGTATTTTGGTAACTATCAACAAAGTTGATATACTGGGTAGCAAAGGCCCCATTCAATATCCATCCATTGACTTTATGGCTGAAGAAAACCTTACCCATGGTGAGCTGTCTTACAATTTCAAACCATTCTCATTTTTGGGATGGAAGGTATTTTCATGTGTATTGACCTTTTAAAGCACCCCAGACAGGCATTGATTTCTACCAGAAGGGAGGTGTTGCCAAGTGTTCATCTGTTGGCTGCCTTGATATATACTGTTTACAGTTTGAACTTGTCTCTCACCAGGGAGAGCATATTGTTTGTGTATGTCTTTGATATTGATTCAATCATGTAATGTCCATCAATGGTCTTTTTTTTATGACCATGTAGAAAAAATTAACATTTTTGCACTGCTAGTTGACCAAAGCTTGTCGATTAGACACTTACAGTAAAGGAAAGGACAGTTATTGATATTAAATATAAATTTGTATTAAACTCACATTTTAGAATACTGGAGGAAGGAGGCAGTTCAAAACAATTGTATAACTCAATGGAGTGACATTATTTGAACTAAAGTTGCTCATTTGAGTAAACAAAATGACCTGCTTCTCATTCAAAGAGGAAATGTGTATGTCAGGGGTTACAGCAAGGTGATATTTTTCCATTTACATAAGTTATTGATTGAGTTTCCGGCCAGACTGACCATTGCTGAAAAATCATTTCATTGTGTAATATAATTAATGCCCTTTGTTTGAACGTTTTGTGTTGTGCCATTCAAAGCAAGGTTAATGCATATTTTCTAATTTCTTGACAAAATATCTGTGAATTGAAGTCTGAACCATTGTACAGTTTATGCACGCATGTTTTGAAATGTTTTTCTTTTGTTGTTAACATTTTAAAATTTATAAATATTATTATAATAAACAATATGTGAATTTATGATGGTTATGTCTATTGTAATTATATTGCATCAATGGAACAGTGTCACTTAATGGATAGTGACAGATTCGAACATACCTGGACTAGTGATTTCATAGTTTAAGGATGGTACTGCCGCACAGTACAATAAATTACCCACAATTCTCTTTGATTTGTATCCATGAAGGTTACTTTTCTAAAAACTTTTTCAGTTCTGCATGTAAGCACTAATATTCAGCATCAGAATAATTGTTAAATAATATCCAGTAAAAGTATGTTTAGAAATTTCAGCAAAAGTTTCAAAATAACCATTAAACAACCATGGAAGTCATGTTCTGTAGGTACTACAAATGCCATACTTTTTAGGCAGCAAGTTATGACGAACTGAAGGGGTCATTCTCTAAGAAAACTTAGAATGTAAATTTCTTTTGTCATTTCCATTGGAAAAAATCAACATCCTTTTGTTTCAAAAAACAGGTGCAACTGGTCTCCCTACTTTCCATCACATTATTCTGTATGGCTGAAGACACAATCAGTGGAAAATTTTACAAAAATGCTATCTCCTCTCTAAATCTTGCATAATTTTCCAAATCATTTAAAATGAGAATTGAGAAGAATGGTGTTCTTAAAAGTACGTTTTCAGAATTTTTACAACTAGTCTATGAATTTGTCTACACATGGGAGACCTGGTAGACTTCTCTGGGGAATCTCTGAGGATACAAATCGCAATGAATTATGGGAAATTTACAGTACTGTGTGACGGAAGAGAGCCCCAAAGTGCAGTCTGGGTAACCAAGACCACTTTAATATATCAGGGTTTTAACATCCCCCCCCCCCCCTCCATCCTTGAGGAACTTTGATGAAATAAAGACTTTTACCCCTAGCTGTTTTCGATACTATCAAAAAATGCATGGAGGTAGCACAGGGGAATTGGAACCGTCTTATTGAGTGCACCAATATCGAATTCAGGACCCCCCCCCCCCCTCCCGCCAGTAATTGTATTACGAGCTTCAGATGCCCCTAAGCGTGTCAAAGGTTATGCTCCCTGCGACTGACCAATCAGGTAGCGTAATTTAGTTGCCCAGTATCCAAGATGGCGACTTCCATGCGATGCATGTTGTGAATTGGGCCGGGCTCCGACATCAGAGACAACGGGTGTTTATGAGGTAAGCCAGATTGATGCTCGTAGTTTAAGCCTTTTTCCAGCTACGTTTCAACTGCAGGCGATGTTCATGGTTGATTAGCGGAATTAAACCGCAGGCGCGTGAAACACAGGCGTGCTGTTTTCTGGGTAGTTTGTATAAGCATGGATCTATTTTTTACATCCATGGTATAAGTCACTGTGTAATTTATGCGACGTTCCGACGTTCTTTTCCGTAGCCTTATAACCAAAGGCTACGGAACGTCGCATAAACTACACTTATACAAACTACCCAGTAAACAGCACGCCTGTGGCGTGAAATGATCAGGTCAGCCACGGGGAGCGTGGGTCATGCAGTTACCTGCACATGTGATTTACTAGATTAAGGCCACATAAAACGAGAGAGTAGACACACTCAGAAATCGCCCGATGTCATTTCCCTCTTCTTGTGAGTGAAAATATTCTCCAAACTTTGCGATACTTGCGTACGCGTTGAGTTTGTTTCATGACTTCTTTTCCGTGTCATGCCATGAAGGCGCGAATGTGCTTTTTCTTTATTATCCGATAATATCGCATAAGATGTCTAAGTTAGAGAGTTTCAGGAGAATGAGACTAAAGTGATGTATAATGCATAATATTATCCGATAAAATAGCTGCAAAATTGTAGCTCTACGGTGAGGCGGTCGGTGAGTTTTGGTTTTTGCGACCTCGCTCACCAGTAGAGCTACAATGCCGAAGGCCCTGAAGCATACAAAATAAGCACGCTGCACATGGCACGGCATTTTGATGTAAAATCCCATATATTTACTGCATTTGGTCATACTGATTTATCACTACTGAAGATTAAACACTATACTACACTAACCTGGTCGTGTATGGGGTTTGGTATTTGTTCAAATACGTCGATCGCGTTCCAAAAACATTTCTTGGAGCCGCCATTACCAACTTCCGGTAATGGCGGCTCCTAGAAACACGCTCAATGTTTATTGAACGCGATCGACGTGTCTGTGCTAATACCAAACCCCATAAACGACAAGGTTAGTTTAGTATAGTGTTTAGTCTTCAGTACTGATAAATCGGTACGACCAAATGCAGTAAATATGTGGGATTTTACATCAAAATGCCGCGCCATGTGTGGCGCGCTTATTTTGTATGCTACAGGGCCTTCGGCATTGTAGCTCTACTGGTGAGCGAGGTCGCAAAAACCAAAACTCACCGACCGCCTCACCGTAGAGCTACAATTTTGCAGCTACCGAAAAAACAGTGTTTTGGGCATCCACTTTCGCACTCACGTCTTATATTCGACTTTAACTTAGATGTTAAATGATATTATCGATGTTATCCCCACTCATCTAATATTAGATTCTAACTTGGATGTTAGAGCCTAGTATTAGACGACTGAGGTATTGGCTGATGTCCGACATTGTCTTTTATTGGATATTACAGGATAAAAATCATAATATTGTCCAACATCTAAGTTAGAGTCTAATATTAGACAGGTTGGGAAGTGGCCGATGTCTGATATTGTGTTTTATCAGATGTTATTGGATAAATCGATAAATATCCTCTAACTTTTAATTCAGGGTCAAATATTAGAAGGGTCGGGAAATGGATGATGCCCAACATGCAGTTTTAACGGTCATTGTAAATGTCTTAAATCAAGACACACATGCAGTTTTAACGGTCATTGTAAATGTCTTAAATCAAAGACACACAAGTGAACACTGAAAGTAGTCAACTTGTTCTGAGATCAGGCTTACACTATTTCTGCCATATCCATGTAAATTACATTCAACAAAAATCATAGATCTTGTTTTATGCCAAATAAGCTTATTTTAATACTTACAATAATGCGAAACTTACAGAAAAGTTAAAATCAATGCTAATTTGCAAATATTAAATAAATCTTAATTCATGACAATACTTGGCAATCAGATGTGGAGCTTTCCTTCTTCTCCGTTTCATTCACTGACTAGTAAAAGCCGCTATTTCTACTGCGTTGATTCATGAATATTAATAGTCCGTGGGCTAGAGGGGGTCTACGTGCACCCCCCCACAGGATAACAAACCTGTATTTTTCAGAACCCTTGGGATCCCTAGAATACGAAATGGAATTTTAACAGGAAAAATATAGGGACGCAATAGCTGTTATGGTCATGTTTTGAAGGGTACCGCAAAATCACGATTTTCCAAGCCAAATGCATTTTCGTCAAATCTGTCTTCTTGTAAGTCATGTGCTGAGCTTATTTTTTAACATAACCTCACTTGTTTGGTATCATTAGAAAGGGAATTTATTCCTCTTTAAGATGACATATTGCACTATGCAATATCTTCTACAGTTTTTGTCAAATATAACCAAAACTTACCCCTTACCCCAAAATTTAACATTGCAAATTACAGTAAAACTCAAATTCTACCAATTTTTTAGCTAGGCATAATAAAATATGCATTGCTTTGTCTGAAATCTGTTTTATTTGATACAGGGACATGTCAGAAATATGAAATAGACTTTTAACAGAAAAAATATTGGAATCTACAGCTGTAACGGTCATATTTGAAGGGTACCGCAAAATAACAGTGTTGCAGATTTGCATGCATTTTTGTTAAAACTGTCTTCCTATAAGTTATTTGCTGAGCTTGTTTTTGAATATAACCTGGCTTATTGGGTATCATTAGAAAGATAATTTACTAATCTTTGAAATGACATATTGTAACATGCAATATCTTCTATTGTTCTCATGATATATAATCAAAACTTACCCCATACCCCAAAGTTTACATTGAAAATTTCAGTCATAGCTAAAACCAAATTCTTCCATTTTTTTAGCTTGACACAAAAAACCTGGCCGTTTTTGCTATTAAATCTGTTTTATTTGGTACAGGGACATGTCAGAAATATGAAATAGACTTTTAACAGAAAAAATATTGGGAATCTACAGCTGTAACAGTCATATTTTGAAGGGTACTGCAAAATAACAGTGTTGCAGATTTGCATGCATTTTTGTTAAAACTGTCTTCCTATAAGTTATCTGCTGAGCTTGTTTTTGAATATAACCTGACTTGTTGGGTATCATTAGCAAGATAATTTACTAGTCTTTAAAATGACATATTGTAACATTCAATATCTTGTGTAGTTTTCATGATATATAACACAAACTTACCCATACCCCAAAGTTTACATTGAAAATTTCAGTCATAGCTAAAACCAAATTCTACCATTTTTTTAGCTTGACACAAAAAATCGGGCCGTTTTTGCTATTAAATCCATTTTATTTGGTACAAGGACATATCAAAATAGAAATATGAAATAGACTTTTAACAGAAAAAATATTGGGAATCTACAGCTGTAACAGTCATATTTTGAATGGCTACCGCAAAATCATAGTGTTGCAGATTTGCATGCATTTTTGTTAAATTTGTCTTCTTATAAGTTATCTGCTGAGCTTGTTTTTGAATATAACCTGGCTTGTTGGTATCATTAGCAAGATAATTTACTAGTCTTTGAAATGACATATTGTAACATGCAATATCGTGTGTAGTTTTCATGATATATAACACAAACTTACCCCATACCCCAAAGTTTACATTGAAAATTTCAGTCATAGCTAAAACCAAATTCTACCATTTATTTAGCTTGACACAAAAAGTCTGGTCGTTTTGCTACTAAATCTATTTTATTTGTACAAGGACATATCAGAAATATGAAATAGACTTTTAACAGAAAAAATATTGGGAATCTACAGCTGTAGCGGTCATATTTTGAAGGGTACTGCAAAATATTAGTGTTGCAGATTTGCATGCATTTTTGTTAAATTTGTCTTCTTATAAGTTATCTGCTGAGCTTGTTTTTGAATATAACCTGGCTTGTTGGGTATCATTAGAAAGATAATTTACTAATCTTTGAAATGACATATTGTAACATGCAATATCTTGTGTAGTTTTCATGATATATAACCAAAACTTACCCCATACCCCAAAATTTTCATTGAAAATTGCAGTCATAGCTAAAATCAAATTCTACCATTTTCTTTACCTAGACATATAAAATCAGGCATTTATTTGTATGAAATCTATTTGATTCGGTAATTGGTCATGTCAAAAATATAAAATAGACTTTTAACAGAAAAAAGATTGGAATTCTGTAGTTGTAACAGTCAGATTTTGAAGGGTACAGCAAAATCTCAGTATTCCTGACTTGCGTGCATTTTTGTTGAATCTATCGTCTTTTAAGTCATCTGCTGAGCTTCTTATAGAATATAATGTAAGTTGTTAGGTATCATTAGTAAGATTATTTACTAATCTTTAAAGTGACATATGTAACATGCAATATCTTGTACACATTTTTATGAAATATGACCAAAACTTACCCCATACCCCAAAATTTACATCGAAAACTACTGTCATAGCTAATGTCAAATTCAAGCAATTTTTTACGCAACATAAAAAATTAGACAATTTTTGTATGAAATCTGTTTTATTTTGTACTTGACCATATCAGAAATATGAAATGAACTTTTAACAGAAAAAATATTGGGATTCTATAGCTGTAACAGCTGTATTTTTAAGGGTACAGCAAAATCTCAGTATTCCTGATTCGCATGCGTTTTTGTTAAATCTGTCATCTTATAAGTCGTCTACTGAGCTTGTTATTTATTATAACTGGGTTTGTTTAGTATCATTGAACAGGTAATTAAATAGTTTTTACAATGACATATTGTAACAGGCAATATCTTGTATACTTTTCATGGAATATGACCAAAACGTACCCCATACCCCAAGGTTTATATTGAAAGTACTGTCATAGATAACGTGATCAAATTCATGAATTTTTAGCTAGACTGTAAAAATAGCTCTGTTTCCGTATTAAATCTGTTGTATATGGTACTGGGTCATGTCAGAAATGTGAAATAGACTTTTAACAGAAAAAATATTTGGACTGTATAGTTGTAACAGCCATATTTTGAAGGGAAATGCAAAATCGCAGTACCGCAAACTGGCACCTTTTTTGTTAAATTCTTCTTCTTTTAAGTCATCTGCTGAACTTATTTTGTGACATAACCTGGCTTGTGAGGTATCATTAGTAGGGCAATTTATTCTTCTTTAAGATGACATATTGTAATATACAATGTCATTCATAGTTTTCCTGGAATATGGTCAAACTTTACCCCATACCCAAAAAGTTCAAATCGCAAATTACGCCTTATCTTAAATTCTACCATTTTTTGCTGCACATAATACAAAAGGCAATTCTTGTTTAAAATCTGATTTATTTGTTACAAAAGTATGTCACAAGTATAAAATTAACTTTTAACGGGAAGATGATACAAGTTAGTAGCCGTTTGGATCATTTTTGGAGGGGGAACCCATATATTGCAAATGTATGTGTTTCGGCAAATTTGCCCTGATACCTGGGTACCCTTCCAAATATGATCCAAAAGGCTACAAAATCATATTATGTTCCTGTTAAAAGTTAATTTCATATTTGTGACATACTTTTTTTAGCAAAAACACAGATTTCATAGATTGCATACAAGCATTGCCTTTGGTATGTAAAGTTAATAAATTGTAAAAAATGGTAGAGTTTCAGATTTGCAGTAATTTGCTGTGTAAACCTTGGGGTATGGGGTAAGTTTTGGTCCTATTTCATGACACTTAAACAAGACATTGCATTTTACAATATGTCATTTTAAAGACTAGTAAATTACCTTTCTACTGATACCTAACAAGCCAGGTTATGTCAAAAATCAAGCTCAGCAGATGACTTATAAGAAAACAGATTTAACAAAAAAGCAAGAGAGTTGGCAATACTGTGATTTTGCGAGACCCTTCAAAATATGATTGTTACAGCTGTAGAGTCCCAATATATTTTCTGTTAAAAGTCTATTTCATATTTCTGACATTCCCCAGTACCAAATAATAAGATTTCATATAAAGCATTGCCTTATTTGTTATGTCTAGCTAGAAAATTGGTAGAATTTGACGATAGCTACGAAAGTAATTTTCTATATAAACTTTGTGGTATGGGGTAAGTTTTCGTCATATTCCATGAAAAGTATATCAGATATGGCATATAACAATATGTCATTTTAAAAAGTAGTAAATTAGCTTTTTAATGATACCAAATAAACATGCTTATGTAATAAAATAAGCGCAGCAGATGACCTACAATGGGGCAAAGTTAACAAAAAACATATGAGTCTGCACTGCTGTGATTTTGCAGTACTCCACAGAATATGCCTGTTACAGCCATAGAATCCCAATATTCTTTCTGTTAAAAGTCTATTTCATATTTCTGATATGTCCCTGTACCAAATAAAATAGATTTAATAGCAAAAACGGCCAGATTTTTTGTGTCAAGCTAAAAAAATGGTAGAATTTGGTTTTAGCTATGACTGAAATTTTCAATGTAAACTTTGGGGTATGGGGTAAATTTTGGTTATATTTCATAAAAACTACACACGATATTGCATGTTACAATATGTCATTTCAAAGACTAGTGAATTATCTTTCTAATGATACCTAACAAGCCAGGTTATATTCAAAAACAAGCTCAGCAGATAACTTATAAGAAGACAAATTTAACAAAAATGCATGCAAATCTGCAACACTAATATTTTGCAGTACCCTTCAAAATATGACCGCTACAGCTGTAGATTCCCAATATTTTTTCTGTTAAAAGTCTATTTCATATTTCTGATATGTCCTTGTACAAATAAAATAGATTTAGTAGCAAAAACGACCAGACTTTTTGTGTCAAGCTAAAAAAATGGTAGAATTTGGTTTTAGCTATGACTGAAATTTTCAATGTAAACTTTGGGGTATGGGGTAAATTTTGGTTATATTTCATGAAAACTACACAAGATATTGCATGTTACAATATGTCATTTCAAAGATTAGTAAATTATCTTTCTAATGATACCCAACAAGCCAGGTTATATTCAAAAACAAGCTCAGCAGATAACTTATAAGAAGACAAATTTAACAAAAATGCATGCAAATCTGCAACACTATGATTTTGCGGTACCCTTCAAAATATGACTGTTACAGCTGTAGATTCCCAATATTTTTTCTGTTAAAAGTCTATTTCATATTTCTGATATATCCTTGTACCAAATAAAATAGATTTAATAGCAAAAACGGCCAGATTTTTTGTGTCAAGCTAAAAAAATGGTAGAATTTGGTTTTAGCTATGACTGAAATTTTCAATGTAAACTTTGGGGGTATGGGGTAAGTTTGTGTTATATTTCATGAAAACTACACAAGATATTGCATGTTACAATATGTCATTCTAAAGACTAGTGAATTATCTTTCTAATGATACCCAACAAGCCAGGTTATATTCAAAAACAAGCTCAGCAGATAACTTATAAGAAGACAATTTAACAAAAATGCATGCAAATCTGCAACACTATGATTTTGCGGTACCCTTCAAATATGACTGTTACAGCTGTAGATTCCCAATATTTTTTCTGTTTAAAAGTCTATTTCATATTTCTGATATATCCTTGTACCAAATAAAATAGATGTAATAGCAAAAACGGCCCGATTTTTTGTGTCAAGCTAAAAAATGGTAGAATTTGGTTTTAGCTATGACTGAAATTTTCAATGTAAACTTTGGGGTATGGGGTAAGTTTGTGTTATATATCATGAAAACTACACAAGATATTGCATGTTACAATATGTCATTTTAAAGACTAGTGAATTATCTTGCTAATGATACCCAACAAGTCAGGTTATATTCAAAAACAAGCTCAGCAGATAACTTATAGGAAGACAGTTTTAACAAAAATGCATGCAAATCTGCAACACTGTTATTTTGCAGTACCCTTCAAAATATGACTGTTACAGCTGTAGATTCCCAATATTTTTTCTGTTAAAAGTCTATTTCATATTTCTGACATGTCCCTGTACCAAATAAAACAGATTTAATAGCAAAAACGGCCAGATTTTTTGTGTCAAGCTAAAAAAATGGAAGAATTTGGTTTTAGCTATGACTGAAATTTTCAATGTAAACTTTGGGGTATGGGGTAAGTTTTGATTATATATCATGAGAACAATAGAAGATATTGCATGTTACAATATGTCATTTCAAAGATTAGTAAATTATCTTGCTAATGATACCCAACAAGCCAGGTTATATTCAAAAACAAGCTCAGCAAATAACTTATAGGAAGACAGTTTTAACAAAAATGCATGCAAATCTGCAACACTGTTATTTTGCGGTACCCTTCAAAATATGACTGTTACAGCTGTAGATTCCCAATATTTTTTCTGTTAAAAGTCTATTTCATATTTCTGACATGTCCCTGTATCAAATAAAACAGATTTCAGACAAAGCAATGCATATTTTATTATGCCTAGCTAAAAAATTGGTAGAATTTGAGTTTTACTGTAATTTGCAATGTTAAATTTTGGGGTAAGGGGTAAGTTTTGGTTATATTTGACAAAAACTGTAGAAGATATTGCATAGTGCAATATGTCATCTTAAAGAGGAATAAATTCCCTTTCTAATGATACCAAACAAGTGAGGTTATGTTAAAAAATAAGCTCAGCACATGACTTACAAGAAGACAGATTTGACGAAAATGCATTTGGCTTGGAAAATCGTGATTTTGCGGTACCCTTCAAAACATGACCATAACAGCTATTGCGTCCCTATATTTTTCCTGTTAAAATTCCATTTCGTATTCTAGGGATCCCAAGGGTTCTGAAAAATACAGGTTTGTTATCCTGTGGGGGGGGTGCACGTAGACCCCCTCTAGCCCACGGACTATAACTTGACAATCCTTTAAGTAACATGTTGACACAAAGGTTACTGAAACTCTTATTTACAACAGTAATTGACAGCAAAATATGAAGTGTTTTCGTGCTCTTTATGTTTTTAACATACCGTACAGGTAAAATTACCGTACAACATCATGACATGAGATTCAATCGACTCAGCTCCTTTTCGATTCTTCGGTTTCAGCATTTTGGATATTGAACACTTCCCAACCCTTCTAATATTAGACTCTTACTTAGATGTTAGACAATATTATCAATTTTATCCGATATTATCCGATAAAACAGCTTGTCGGGCATCAGCTACTTCCCCACTTGTCTAATGCTAGACTCTAACTTAGATGTTAGACGATATTATCGATTTTATCTTATATTATCCGATAAAAGTGCATGTCAGGCATCAGCCACTTCCCCACTCGTCTAATATTAGACTCTAACTTGGATGTGAGATGATTTTATTGATTTTATCTGATAAAACAACATGTCAGGCATAGGCCACTTCGCAACCTTCTAATAATAGACTCTAACTCAGATGTTAGACGATATTATCAATTTTATCCGATATTATCCAATAACAGAGCGTATTGGGCATCGGCCACTTACCCACTTGTCTTACATGAGACTCTAATTTAGAGAACTTAGATAATGTTATTCCATAATGCCTAAAGTGCCAATGTTGCAGTATCCTTGGCTGTTCAGTGTACGTGATCACAAAGTCCTGTAAGTGGAACCACGTCGTTAGCATGCAATCAATCAGGAACGTTGGTGTTGATTACACCATAGCACACCACCCAAACAGGCTCTCGGCTTGCCTCATTTATAAATATAACAATTTCAAGACCCTGAATGTGCCAAGCCCATGTGATGGTCATAGCTGCCTGGAGTTGCCAGCATAGTATACATAGAGAGAAGCTCCTCTGTATGTTTACTACACTGGCAACTCCAGGTACCTGTGGTGACGGTCATACTACCACAAATTCAGTGATTTTAGTAGCTTTCCCAGAACATGGAGATACAAAATGTATGTATGTTTGTTTGTAGTTAACTGCAGCACTGCAGTACATGTAACTGCATTGATGTGCTGTGTAAATTCTGGTAGCTGCAATTGGTGTAGCTGCAGTACCATACATCAAGGTTTTACCAGGGATTTTTGTGCTTGATGGCAAACCTCAGACTCCAAAAAACGGCTGGTAAAACCTTGAAGTATGGTGTTCCATTCTCAGCTATGGTTGCCAGACACTTCGCACCAAAACCAAGTCACACCACACCACACCAGTTCGTTATATACCATTTCACAGCAAACGACCAAAACGACCTTATATGCTTATACCAAAAACCTCTTTGCCACAACTTCACAAGAGTCACACATTTCGCTCCCAAACAACACCACTTTGATCCCTGAACTGTCACCAAGTGGTAACCTTGAAAATAACCTATGAATATACCCACAAAGATTTCTCTACCTATCTATCCCATGACCAAAGTCTTGAGAGTAAACGCATTTCGAGAAACTGACTTACATGTAGTGCAATATTGCACAAGGCCCCAGTCGGAGCTTCTACTAGCTATCAGACATGTAAAGAAATGAACATGTAAGGACGCAGCTGCATCTTCATAGTGGGTCACTTTCACTATACTCCTTGGGCTATTATTGTACATGTGAATGTGGGTTTGACAGCTCATTTGCATCATTCTTTTTTCTAATTCTACCATATTATGGTTTTTAGGAGAATGAAAGGTTACACAAATGCATCCACTTTACATGGTAAAATATATAACACTGTGAGCCACAGTGGTATTGAAAACAGCTGCTTCATGGGGGCAAAGTGGTTTTGGTACGAGGTGGTACTTAAGGCAAAATGGCATGGGACAAGGTAGAACTTAGAACAAGGTGGTTTTAGTACAATATGGTTTTGGAACAAGTGTGTGGACCCCACAGCTACAACATAGGTAGCCCTTTGCAGTTCAAGCCCGGTCAGCTGGTTTGTATGAGGGCCTTGTGGTCATGACCCCCTCAAAAAACAGGAAAACCAGATGAAAGCTAACTAATATAATAATGAAACGACAATAAAATATTTTTGATTTTCTGCCAGTCTTGTACCTCTTTGAGCCAATTGAAAGGTTATCATCAAGGAATCTGTTCTATTTTCAGGTCTTGAAACCATACCTACACAGATCTAGCTTTACATCTGTGCTGGCACAAGATCAAGACTTTGAAGCTCATGTTTGGCAAGTGTGTTTCTGAAACTCTGTCCCATTACCAGAAGCAAACATCAACTGACATGCCTATGTTCCACTAATTAGTCTGAATATTAGCAACAACCACCATCCATCTTTGCAGTTGTCCAGAAATGGCTTTCCTACTGACACACAGCGCATTAAAAGCTTATCAGAACTTCTACATGAAGAATGCTAGGATTTCAATTGCTTTATTAAAGAAGTGGAGAAGTAGTTACTGTTCCTCTCAGAAGTTTGTTTATGCAAGTCAACCATGGCTTGATGAACACGGTAACACTGTGTCTCCTCAAAGGAAACTCCATAGCAGCACTGTCAATCATTCTGATTTCAAAGACATTTCACCCAAGGAAAGTGACATTATACAATCTTCAAAAAGACGCAGGAATAAATTACTGAATCAAATGGATCTTAATCACATGCTTAACAATAATGATAGTGAAAATATTGAAATGGACAGAGAGACATACGATAAAGAAATATCTAAAAGTCACAGACAGGCGTACCTCAGTAGAAGATTTACAAATAGATCTTTACATGATATCAAAGGAGAAGAATTTGAACGTAAGACATTTACTGAAGAAAGTGAGGATTCACCCAATCAAGATAAAGATAAAGATGAAAGTCTAGTCAATGCAGCGGTTGATGATTCTGATGTATTTGGAACATTGACAGATGAATATAGGCATAGAAGAGTGAGTAATCGCTTTGATCATGACATATTCAGAGGTCCAAAATAACTCCAGCACTGTTCTGTGTAATAATTTGAAATACAGTATGTATTTAAGAAAGTATACCACATTACCTTTTGAAAAAATTATTCTTACAGATGTACAAATGATTACAGGAATGTTGTACTGTAAACTTTCATCTAAAATTATTGATTCCTGGAAAAAATCAACAAAATATATGTTATATCAAATCTCAAAATATCACATTGAAATTTTGTGTCATTATACTGTTCGATATTGTAATCATTTAAGTTTGTAGGCTAAGCTCGTTGATTCCTTCAAGAACAGTGCATGAAATTTATCAGTTTGTGAAAATGTATATTTTTACTGTAACTTGCATTGTCATGTTATCTCATTTGCTACATTTGTTTCAAGTATGAGGGAGATGATCTGCTTATCCTTGAAGAAGAGGATAAAGAATTAATACTGCCTAGAGGGCGCCGTCACACCCCGATATGGTATGGTAACCAAATGAAGAAACTTGTGAAACAAGGGAAAGTAAGTCATGTAGCAAATCAAACAATTGTAAAACAGTGAAATAAGTAAATTCTGAGATTCTAAATGTAGCTTTAATTAATCATAATGTATATTTTAGACGTACGAAAAGCACATGTAATCAACCCAAGTACCACATTTGCACTGTTTGTCTGAAGAAAGCTTCACTTTTTATGTGTAAAGATGTATTTACTACAAATATTGTTGTTGCATTGTTCTGTGAATTTTTGAAAAAAAAATGTTCTGCTGAAAGGAAACATTGCCTGCATTTCTTTGTTAAGGTCAGACTTTGTTGAAGTCATATCAGTGCAACAATGTATAGTTCAGTGACATTTAGAAATGTACTTTGAGAAATGAAAGCTGTAACCACCAATGGGTAACTTGAGTATTTCATCAATTGACATTTTTGTGAAGTCATTTTACAAATTATTCCACAAACATATTTAATACCACTCTTCTTCTTATCATTCTTGTCTCATAATACTTATCATGTTTTCATTTTCATATACTATCTAAAGCTGAAGGAGGCCATTGAGATTTTGGAAGTACGAATGTTGACTGAAGATCGAGTTCAACCCACAGAGTACAATTACAATGTTCTTATAGGTGCATGTGGTAGAGCTGGATACACCAAGAAAGCCTTCAAACTTTACAATGATGTAAGTAATTGGGTATCTGTGATCAGCTCATCAAAATTCATGCACTTCTCACCCCTTGGAGAAAATGCAAGTAATATAAACATTCAGCACATTTTAATTGTTACCTAGATCTGTTCTGTTTACTGTACTGTAGCAACTTGTGTATCATAATACACATCAGGCGTACTGTTAGCAAATCCAGTTGTTCAGTGTCAGAGATGACTAAATATTTTGTGTAAACAAGTAAATTTGCCGCTTGACTGATCTGATGGGCCAGTGAATGCTGATACATTCATATAGTAATGAATGAAAGAAATAATGAATGAATGAATGAATGAATGAATTTAAGGAGGCGCTGCACCCATCACAGTGTATTTTGCTCTGAAATCACTTTTTTTGCAAATATTCATTCAATTTTAATTAATTTGTCAACCCAAGATTAAAATATTGGTTGGGTTCACCTTTTAGCTTGTCAAGCAGTCGTAAGTTGCGTGATAAAGAAGTGTTAATTTATGTAAATGTATGCAAATCACCCGATTTCCTGGCTTCTTTTTCCTCCCAATTTCAAGATTTCCAAAGAATTTAACTCCACTCTGGCTGGGTCAAATTTTCTGAAATTTTCACATTTTGTTCTTTAAATGCTATATAACAAAACAACTATTTTGTTTAGCAATAAAATTCTATCATTTTAATTTTGCTAATCATGATTTTAATCACTTTTTGAGTGTCAGTCTTTCAACCCTTGCCATTCTAGAATGAAGAAAGATAATGCAAACTAAAATATTCGGGGTTTTTTTCTACTTATACTCTTGTTTCAAGTGAAATATTTAATTTCAGAAAACTGCCTCATGTTTTTGACTTAAATTAGTTTTTATCATAAATACCAAATTGAGGGTTTAATACTAAACTTTAGAGTCTCTGCTTTTTGAAAATATATACATGTACTAATATGAGGGGGTTTCCTTGTCATCTTTGATGAGAAATATTGCTTGTTAAAAAACTGCGTTGGCAACATGCAGCTCCACCTTAATCTGCACTTGAGTGTAAATGTTTGTATGTAGTTTCACTTGTTGCAAGAATTGTGGTTGAAGAGTAAAACACCGCTGTGAAAACCAAGAAAAGCATACTGGTATCATAGTAGTATACATGATGAATCTATGGGAGATTAACAGTAACAATCATGTTTTGATATATGCGCATGACATTCAAAACATACCTGCTATGGTACACTGAAAGTAGAAATGAAAGTACCCATAAACTTCTTATGATCTTCATGACACTTTACATGGACTGTATAATTGATCCACAGATGAAAAGAAGAGGATTAAGTCCATCTGATGTGACTTACACAGCTCTAATCAATGCCTGTGCACAGTCTCCGTGGCCAAAGACAGATGGATTGTCAAGACTGAATAAACTAAGAGCACTGCTTGATGCTAAGTCTGTTAAACTGAATGCAATCAGCTATCGATCATTGATTAAAGCATATGCTAAATGTGGTGATATTTTGTCAGCTTTCCAAACATTTGATGAAATGATTTTTGCCAAGCATCCAGCAGTGACTGATAGTTTCAATGCGCTGTTGATGGCTTGTATCGAGGAGAAGGATTCTGGATTCAGGATGGCATTACAGGTAAGCTTTAACTCGCAGTTAAAAACTCTATATCATTTGTAGTAGTTACACATTGTTTATATCAGGATGGTGTTATTGGGATAACAATAATACATAGCTTCAGACTGAGAGTCAAGGTATTAAAACTGTGTCTCATATTCTTTGTATGGCACCTTCAAACATTATTTACATATCTCACTAATAAAAAGATAGCTTTCATCTAAAACCTAAATTTTGCTTCCAAGTAGTACCCCTTGTTCCTGTCCATTATATTAGATCAACAAATCATATCTTTTATAATTTTGATCAAAGGATCAATGTGATGCATTAATCTACATTGAAATTTCTGTGATATGATAATGAATTTGATTTTCGCTTATGTTGACCTGCTTTTGTTATAAAGAGAGACATCTACTTGATACACATATTGCCTGAGCTTAGTTTTATCAACAGGGTAGATATGGATGACTTCATACACAGACATTTTTGGTCTGAACATACCACTTTGTACAAGCATTTAGCAGTTTAGTTTTAGAATCTCTTTCACTCCTCTGTAAGTGCCAGTGTTTAAAGGGACAAATCGCCCATTTTTCAAGAATTTTGTTTGATACGAGATACTATTTGTTTGACATGCTGAAAGTTAATGAATGGGTTGGTGACCATGCATATATTCGACCCCGGTTTTAGACAAATTAAGTGAAACCATCGCGAAAATGAATTAATGGTCATGACCATTAATTCGTTATCAGGTTGGTTTCATGTCTTATGTCTAAAACCAGTGTCGAATATATGCATGGTCACCCATTTATTCAGTATCTTTCAACATGTCAAACAAATAGTATCACGTATCAAACAAAATTCATGAAAAATGGGCGACTTTATCCCTTTAACTTCTCTTGTCACAATAGTAGTGAAAATTTTAATACGATTGGCAGCTGAATTGATGTTGATCAACACTGAAGTCTCTGTTTGTTTATTAATAGCTGTAGACATTGAGTAATCTTCTTTCAGTCCAACATCACTTAGAGTGTAAGCACATGTAGACTTTCCTGAACAATAGACTAAAAGGGTCAGCCAACATTGATTTCACTGCTGTGTGTTAATTTCAGTTGTTTATATACATCATTTGGCTGACAAAGGTTATACCTGAATGTCTTTTCTGATCATTGCATTTGTTGGAGAGGTCGGTCTTCACCAACAAATCACAATGACAAAGCCTTACTGTCGTATGCAGATAAGAATGGACAGTGAAATTGATCTAAATGTTATCAGACTTGTGTAATTGGTTTGTAAAGTTGTTTCAAAATTTACTACAGGATCGGTAACTTTAGTTGAGTCGTGGCAAACTACAGACATGGTAGTGTTGTTTCACAGTAGGGTTCTGCTGTATTTGTTGATGTAAAGCAATAAAGTAGACATTGATTAGTGTCTGTGTGTGTAGGGTAAAGATTTCCTGACTTTCTATCCCCGTACATTTCGACAACTTTCTCACTTATTTCTGGCGTATGTACACCTCGTTTCCTGTAAATCATGATTTTTTTGACAAAGAACTTCTACAATGCAAAGGCAACTAGAGTCTAATGACAACTAGACTCTGACTTGGCTGTGATACAATGTAACTCAAAGCAGCATATAAGGAATGTAATATGAGTCTGTGTATGTGAAGTGTACTGCAAAGTGTACTCCCTGGTGTGTTTTTATTATGGGTCCATAAAAGCTCTTTGATTTTCACCGCAGTTATAACAAGTCAGTGCAACTCCTGAGGTAAGTTTTGGAACAACTTTACATATCAATTACACAAGTGTGGCAACATTTAGATCGATTTCACTGTCCATTCTTATCTGCACACCAGTGTAATAGTACTTAGGTGCATAAACTTTGTTTTACCTTTACATTGTTTCAAATGCAACATTTACTGACTTGAATAAGTTTATATTGTTTGTATAGGTCTGGCAGCAGATGCATGCAAGGAGTGTTAAGCCTGCCACACAGACATACAACCTGCTACTCAGAGCAGTGAGGGATTGTGGGATAGGGGATGTGGAAAAGGCCAACCATCTTCTGCTACGAAGTAGAGGACAGATGTATACAAAGAAAAAGAAGAAAGTAAATATGATTTCTTCTGGAATTACTGATGACAGAACTTTAGATAAAGCTGATGATGTTCAGAAGAACATAGAGCAGAAGGAAGATGTGTCTACATTGAAAACAATGGACATCAGTGATGATGGAGATAGAGCAAATCAAAATGACCTGGAAGAGCAAAACTGGTGGAAACAAAACAGTAAAGAAAATGACAGTCTGGTTGCTATGGATAGCCAAGATGACAGATTAAAGGACAGTGGTTCAGGATATTTAACTGGAATTGGCATTCCATCTGGACTTCCAAATTTACTTGATAATTCTCCAGTCATTGCAAATGTTGAAAGTTTAGGTGATTGCAGCAGTCCAGAAGCCAGGCTTGCATTAATTGGCGGTGTACATGGAGTCTTGACAAAGATGAAACATCACAATGCAAAGCCTGATATCAAGACTTGCACTCTGTGCCTGGATAGTGTTCCCATGACAGCGAAAGCAGAGAAGGAGCTCATGGTTGCCATGGCTACAGCAGGAATACAACCCGATGTTGATTTTTGTAATGCAATCATCAGAAGGAGAACAAAAAGGAATGATCTAAATGGTGCCAAGGTGAACAATGAAATAAATTTCAAAGTATTGCTTCTTCATGCCAAACAACATTTTTGTGTTCTGTGGGTCAAGTGAGGAATTCAAAAACTTTGTGTCAAAATCATAAGTTTCTAGCATCAAAAGCAGACTCATTTTTGTGTCATACTCACTGACAAAGGAATTCATACAGTGTAGCTTATCAAGGCGGCTAGAGAATTACTGATTTTTGTATCCTGCAATATCTTTATTTTGTTTGAAATCCCTTCATTACACTGATGACTATAACAATGCAGAAATCTGGCCAAATGGCAATAATTTATCTCATAACTACAAATGTCCTTGCAAATACCGGTATCTAAAAGTGATGAGCAGGTTGTCCATGACTTAAACTCTCCTTACTTTGGTGCGTAGTATTCTGGAGATGACAATTGCAATTGTGGACACTTAAGTAATAAAGCACACCCAGTGACAGTATACCATGAAATTTTGACCAGTTCATGACATATACACAAGCAAATTAGCAAGTGCATATATGGAGTGAATTGGTCACAATCGAGTGGTATACCTGTTGCTAAGGTGGTGTATTGCTCTCATACTATAACAGTATATTGAAATTCTGGCATGAAACGTCGCACAAGGAATGTTTCTCTAGCTGAGAGCTCGCACATATTCCAAGCTGTGCTAAATTGCCAATATAGACAGTTATTTTCATGTCTTGGCCAATCAGATCGCGGTGTTTGTACTGTCAATATACTGGTAGTATATAGTGGACACTACATATTGCCCGTAATATTTGCCTGTACCAGAAGAAATTCTGAAAATCTTTGTCAGTTTTTCACCTGTGTTTATTGCTGCAGCATGTGATGTGAGCCCTCCATGTTGCTTCCACCATGTCATTAGTGGTTAAACTATCATTTTCATCATTCTTAAATGAGCAATTTCCAAAAGTTTGTAGAAAATTTTTGCTTCATAATTATATTATTTGTGTGGACTGAAAATCAAAGAATTTGTGATTTAAACTTGTATGATTCCTCAATGTACCAGTATGTACACCATCAATAACATCATTAATTTCTTGATCTGTATCCGACTATTCTTTCCTCTGATTACTTTAATCATTTCTGTTGCTAGGATATTCTTTTGGTGATTCATAAGAGTGGATTGCATCCAAATTTGAGGACTTTTGTCAACTTGGCATGTGCTTGCTTCAAACAGGAAGATGGACTGCAGTTGCTGAAAGATGTCAAGGTGAGGTAATGCAACAAATCTCTAAATCCACTCAGTGACAGCAATGCACATTTCATCATCAAGAATCTATGAATAACTCTTTTCAGTTCTGCACTACCTGCATCATTTTGACCTTTCTATATTGTGTGTAAATAGGCAACACCATTAATTGAAAACCTGTATTTCAGAGAGCTGCAATGCCGTATCAGACAATCCCTGTGTGTTTGACAGATGAGTTAACCAAGATCAGTGATATAGCCATAGTACATTGACTCTTCAGCACAAAGTCATTCTCTATCCCTCTGTAGTATACTGTATTTGGTGTTCATGGTGAGCAAGTCCACTAAGCCCAAACTCAGATTTTATGGCTTTGCTTGTAATTTGTGGCTTCTACTGGCCCAAGAACAAGTGAATCATTGAGCTAGTAACTAAAACATGAGTTATTAATGGGATAGTAATTTTTTTTGCTACAAGCATGTTTGCTAGTGGATCTGAAAATGATTTGTTCACCCCATTATGTCAATATTTTACCAAATCCCTCCATCACATTTTATATCCAAGGTTTTACTCTGATACACAGGACAGATTAAGTTCATACAACAGTCCATGTTGGAGGGACCATGCTCATACTGCAATCCATGATAGATGGACTGTGCCCATACTCAATACACATGTACTCTGTAACTGTGTTTTCATTGTAATAGTTCATTGCAGTTGAACTAGTGACACAGTAGAAGTTATGTATGTCTCCCTCATTGCAGGCAACTGGTTTAAGTCCAAATCTGCCATTGTATGGAGCATTGATCACTGCAGCACGAAGGAAAAAGGAGTATGGATACTTGATAGAGATTATGAAAATTATGAAAGCTGATGGAGTTCAACCAACGAAATTATTCTTAATCAATTAGAGCTGGCTGCAGCTTTCACCACCAATATTGCCAAGGTATTACATGTGCTAGATTTGTTATGATGTTAGCATCAGGAAACCCCCTAATTATGATATGATATGCTTTACGGGTAATTGTTTACTTGCTCAATTCCATATCCTATGTCACTGCAAATTTATAAGATTGACATTAGTTAGGTTTGTGTAATTGATTTCCATTTCCATGCCTGACGGTTAGACTCCACAAATGACATGACGTGTTAACAGATTTTATCCAGCTGGTGGGACTACTGGTATCTCACAATTATGTGAGCAAGATGTTTGCTGCAAGTATATCATGGTGTAATTCTCCGCATCAATTCTGTAATTGAATCCCTAATAACATTTTCATGGTGTATTGTATCCTCCCATTTCCTATCTTTTAATTACGCATAATGCCCCTCATTTCATGTTTACAGGTGTACAGAGATATGTTGGAAACTCATTTTAACAAAATGCTTGGTCTTTATCTTTATTTCAAAGGGATTCAACAAGAAATTGGACCCCAAAATGGCCAAAATACAAGGTTTCCGCGGTTACTATACTGTATGGTTGAAAGAGATGAAGATTGATATTGAAGAGCATCCATGGATAAAGTTTGGATTAAAAACACATGAACAAGAAGATAGCCATGAAATAAATCAATGAGGTGATAATTATTGCCATGTTACCATGGTCACATCTCTTCATTGTAACTTGATGCTGCAGTACCTGTCCAAATATGG
This sequence comes from Ptychodera flava, assembly GCF_041260155.1. Lineage (NCBI taxonomy): Eukaryota > Metazoa > Hemichordata > Enteropneusta > Ptychoderidae > Ptychodera > Ptychodera flava. The sequence continues at coordinate 37,865,418 of NC_091942.1, forward strand.
TGTGGTAACATTTGATATGAAATACAACAGACAACTCCATGAATACTTCATGTACTCAAAAGTGTCAATCATCAACATAGACTTTTTTCAGCCTCCAATACACCTCATCACATCAGAGTGGCATTGTTTCCTGCATTTGAACACCCTCTATGATATTTTTGTGTATGTACTTTTTAGGTCTGTAAATGGTGAAGCTGATCATAATTAATGAATAAAGGTTTGACAGCAATGCAGTTAACTTTGACATGTTTGACATTTTTATATCATACCAGTACATTGATAGCACAAATACAGTGATCTAATTGGTCGAGATGTGAAAAGAACCGTGGTATATTGGCAATATACCATGGCTGGCATACACGCAAGCTCTCGGCTTGACCAAAAATATGTTTTTGACGTTCCACGCCAGAATTTCAATATACTGTTATGATATAATAGCAATAAATCTCACCCAGCGACGGTATACCACTCGATTTTGACCAGTTCACTTCATATATGCACTCGCTATCGCTCGTGTATATATGTCATGAACTGGTCAAAATCTCGTGGTTATGCATCGCTGGGTGGGCTTTATTGCTTAAATATCACATGTCTAGACAATTTGCTTGGATTCACTTCAGTTATTGACATCGAATACATTTGCATGGTACAAAAATGCTGTTTTGAGTCATGCAGTGGATTATCTGGAGTCATGAGAATAGTATTGATGGGTATATAACAGACTGCATCATGGGATACTTTCAATCATACAGATGTGCTGATGTATGATCAGAAATCCCAATTTCATTTCTTGAAAAGATCTGTTGTGGTAAATGACTATCAACTCATAAAAAACTTCATGTGAAAAATTTACTAGTATATGTGACCCTTTCAATATAATATCACACTTCTTGATTTTTTAAGAAAATGTATTTAAAACAGCTATTGTGAGAGGACTAGACCAGTAGTAAGGTACAAATGACTTGTCAAAACTGTAACAATTTGTATGAGATACTGCTATGGGCTACATTACTAGCACTAATGGATAGGTGAATATACAAATCCAGGCACCACAAAGATTTCAGGTAGAGATTTTATTACAAGTTCAACAAGTCATCGTTGATGACACAGTCCCCACTTGTTAATGGGTACTTTGATTACAGGTCCTCAGAGAGGATAGAGTCCTCTTCATTAAATCTGTGATAAAAATACTTATGAAAAAATTCGCTGGATACATGTCTGAGTTATCGTTCAGGACATTAAAAAATCGTAATAAAATGGCCACACGGCGACCATATTGGATTGTATCACAAAACAAATTAACGTGCATATGTATGACATTAATCAATCTCCTAGCTTGTACCAACTTTTAATAAATTTGCTTGATACATGTCTGAGTTATGGTTCCAGACATGAAAAAAACGTAGCAAAATGGCCACACCGCAGCCATATTGGATCGTATCACAAAACAAATCAATGTGCATGTGTATGACATAGGTCAATGTCCTTGTACCAACTTTGAATAAAGTCGGTTGAGATATGCCAGAGTTATGGCCCTGTACATGAAAAAAATCATGACAAAATGGACGCACGGTGGCCATATTGGATCGTATCATAAAACAAATTGATGTGCATAGCTATGATATTGGTCAATGTCCTTGTACCAAATTTGAATAAATCGGTTGAAACATGCCTGAGTAATGGCTCTGTACATGAAAAAATCGTAATGAAATGGCCGCTTGGCGGCCATATTGGATCATATCACAAAACAAATTGATGTGCATATGTATGACATAGGTCAATGTCCTTGTACCAACTTTGAATAAAATCGGTGAGATATGCCTGAGTTATGGCTCTGTACATGAAAAAATCGTAACGAAATGGCCGCACGGCAGCCATATTGGATAGTATCACAAAACAAATTGACGTGCATATCTATGACATTGGTCAATGTCCTTGTACCAACTTTGAATAAAATCGGTTGAAACATGCCTGAGTAATGGCTCTGTACATGAAAAAAATCGTAATAAAATGGCCGCCTGGCGGCCATATTGGATCGTATCACAAAACAAATTGACGTGCATATGTATGACATAGGTCAATGTCCTTGTACCAAGTTTGAATAAAATCAGTTGAGATATGCCTGAGTTATGGCTCTGTACATGAAAAAAATTGTAACAAAATGGCCTCACGGCAGCCATATTGGATCGTATCACAAAACAAATTGACGTGCATATCTATGACATGGGTCAATGTCCTTGTACCAACTTTGAATAAAATCGGTTGAAACATGCCTGAGTTACGGCTCTGTACATGAAAAAATCATAATAAAATGGCCGCCTGGCAGCCATATTGGATCGTATCACAAAACAAATTGACGTGCATCTGTATGACATATGAAGTAATCCTTGTACCAAGTTTGAATGAAATCGCTCCGGGCATCTCTGAGATATCTGCGTGAACGGACGGACGCATGCACGCACGGACGCACGCACGGACGCACGGACACATGCACGGACATGACCAAACCTATAAGTCCCCACGGACACCGTCCGGGGGACTAACAAAAGTGTACATGCTGAAGTTGTTTTCCAATAATCTTAAAAGAATATTCTACGTGTCAACCTGTTAAATATCAGTGAGTTGAGTCCTATGTGACATGCATTAGACTGAGCTTCCTGAAAATATGCCAACTCATTACTGAAAATTTAAACTATCTCCACAATTTCTTACACAAACTTAAAAAGAGGTGAGAAATCACAGGTGTTTGTGATATTTTGACAACACTGTGATACAGTACCAATAATGTACTAATATTCTGCCATTGAAATATTTTTCTATTTCTGTGATGGATTCACATGATGATAGCATTGCAATCAACGATCATGTTTTGCATGCACTACGTGACTATTCTGATACAATGTTAAAAAGTCCACAGAGAATAAATAACCAATCACTGTGTTGAAACTTCAGCCTTTATTTCCAGGTTATTGCAGATCATGTGAAATCTTGTTATTCTCACGGCCACAACTATCAACTTTACACTTAAACTCGGCAAGTTGACATTAAGACAGTAAAAAAAAGGCACAGTCTGTGATTTTCTCATATCATTATTTAGTTTAAAATTATTCCAATAACTACATGTATATAATAAGGCCATTATGGGCATAAACAATTGTAATCAATATCATTTAAAGTAATTTACGGTACAACACAATTCTGTGATGTTACAAATATGTGTCCAGCACAATAAGAAAAGGGCAAAACTTGTCAAGTCAGATCTTGTCACCATAGGATTTACAATAGAAATTCATGATTAACATGTTGATGTTACACATATCAAATTCATAATCAAAATGCATTCCCATGACCCGCATAGGAACAAAAAGAAAATCAAAGTCAAAATGTTTGGCATAAAATTGACAAACTCACAATAAGGATTAAATAATATGGCACTGCAATTATCACACTCACTCACTAACTAGACAATCCTGGATTAATTATTGGTAGGTGTCTGAAATTGTAGATCAGATTATTTGCTGTGTACACACAATTGTCATTTTGAGTACTTTACATAATACAATGGGAGATGTTACTGAGGTAGGGTGCTGTACAAATCACTTGTAGATATGACATAATCAACATAGCATTCCACACTTGTGAAATAATTCTGCCTCTGAATAATATCTGATAGGAATACAAGGTCCATACACTCAAAGTCACTTATTCAAGGACTGCAGGAGCTAATGGACCTTTGAGTAACATGGTCTTGTTACCTTAGTTTTATGAACTGTTTCTGAAGATACCAAACATCAAAATTAAACTGAACATGCAACATATCAAATGTCTGGCAAGACAACATCCAAATGAAGAAAATGTGCAACTTATGTAGTTTGTCAGCGTATTGAAATTCAAAATTCAAATGACACACATACTGAATGTTAAATATTTTCTGTTCTGTTCTAATTAACAAACTGCTATCGGTACACTGTCAATTTTACACCTAATGAGCATATAGTATCTGTCTTATAACATAATTAGCATTGTTAAATTTGATAATTTGACAGAAACATAATCAAAATATAATCAACTGGCTTGAATACACATAATGAAAGGTAAAATACAAAATAATGATCTGGATATGAATACTGGAACAGTAAACATAGCAGTAAATGTTCATGAATACAAGTGATACAGGAAACTGAAAACTAACGATCTCCATAGTTGGTTTGTAATGTCTTCAATGTCTCAACTCAGTCTATCTGACAACATGTCATACACCATGTGAGCTTTGTTATCTTGATATAGCTAACATTTTGAACTGAAAAACATCCCTGATGTGTAAATCCTAAGATGTGACCAATCCAATCACACCTACATTCTTCTTCTCTAAAGTTGTCCAAGACATGATAAGATTACTGCCATACCTACAAGTAGGAAACAGAGCATTAATTCGGAATTTTTGAATATTTTGATTTCATATGAATGAATGAATGAATTACACTGCACTGCTTGACTGACCAAGCTTGTAAACCAAATTACGTAATTATCTCTATTTGCCAATCATAGTTGCGTAAAGAACAACTGGAAAACTGGCAGAAATGAAACTCACCTTGACTGTACTGTCAACAGCTCCTGAAAACAAACGTCCTCTTGAAACCGCCAAGCACGCCACACTACCCTGATGTCTCAACATTGTCTGGGCACAGATCATGTTCTCCATACTCCATACCTACAATGTTCAATAATTGGTCATATTCATGAAAATCTTTGAAACTGTTTCATGAATTTGATCAATTACATGCAGGCTCTGTGATTAATGGTCAGTATGTCAATATTATGTTATCTGTTATGTACTACAATCCTATGCATGGTGACACAGCTATTACATGCTGATCAAAAGACAAAGGCTTTGAGTTCCTTCTTGTAAAAAAACCCAAACTTTAAATGTTTTGGTAGCATGTCCTTGGACATGAAAACAACTGGAATGTGATTGCTAACTAACAAACAATTTTCTGGACACAGATCTGCCGTTAAGTACCGATACACTTCTTCAATCTTCCTTGGGCATGGAAAAGAAAAAAGGGCTACTAACTCTGATCAATTTGAAATATTTGAGCCATCACCTAAACTTAAAATCACAATATGGAGGTAAAATTCTGACAAAGAAAATGCTAGGGAGGTTGCCAAATGTGTGGTTGTGAAAATGTAGAAGTGTACCTACCCTGAGAGTTCTATCATAGGATGCACTGAAAACTCTAGTACTGCCTGGTACCTGTATCACAGCCAATGCATACACAGTGCCAACATGCCCAGTCAATGTTTCTTGCTGGTCATAGTTCTCAAGGTCCCACACCTGAAACAAATATTGACATATCATTATTTCCACTTGTGAACAGTATCAATGCTATCAGAACCGTCAGGGCTTGACAATTTTTTTTTTCAGTTCACTTGTCCGTGGGACAAGTGGATTTTCAAGTTCACTTGTCCTCACAAAAATTTTACTTGTCCTCCATTTGTAATAATCAGAACAGCCAATACTTGCGACGAATTCCGTAGAGGCTTTCAGGGCTTTCTTATTTTGGTAATTTTCGCCACTGTTGACGCCGATTTTCTCAAAAGTTCACGTTACTGGCACATATCATACATCGGCTTCCCGTGTTTGGCAAGCATAAATGCCGTCGTAAACAGATTGGTCAGTTTTTGTCGCTGGTCGTCATTCATTTTACGCATTGCGAGTACGATCGGGGTGTTAGCAAGTGAAACCGTATCGGGCTCACCGGGACCGGCAAAATTTCCACAATCATTGTCCCGATCTCGTCTGTAATGCGCCAAACAATCCAAATGCGGTCGACTGGACTCGTGAGACCTTATCGATTCAACGCGAAACATGTCGCATCCGTCAAGAAAAGCGTTTCGCTTTCCAAGTTGTTTGGCAATGGTGAACCGTCATATTTCAACCAAGGGCACTGTGCTTTCCATGTCGGGAGATAACATCTACAGCATTTTTCCGCATCATAACGCTTATGTTTAGATCTTTTGTCAGAAACATCATCACATTAAGTCGTCGATTCTCAGACAATCCACTCACGCTGACTCGTGGCGCCATCGTAAATCATCACAGCGTCGTTTCTCAGAGTTACACAATGCCCATCGTCGTAAACCACGCGCCACTTTACTGCAACAGCTTTGCTTGATTTTTGCGTAGGTCAGTGGAGCGGAAATTATGCTCTGGCTCGCGAGAATGCACAATACCTTGTTAGTGTTAGTGGGAAAATTACCGTAAAATGGTCATATTTACAGCGATCACTCCACAGACTATCTGCCAACAATGTTTGTCTACCTCTTGAGGCCGCATATGTGATTTTCAAGTACATCATGCCGATCGTCGATAAGCAATATGATTGGGTTTTGCAATTTTCTACCTAATTTGTTTGGGCAGAGTAGTCAGCATACAACAAAGAAATGCTGCTTACGCAAAATTTTAAGCAACTATTTTGATTGGATGACGAAACACTTTCATGTCGATCATCTTAAAATTGCAACATTGTGTGAGTCGGCAAGTGAATCTCAGAAGAATGTCACAGTTGTATCTAAAACAAAGTCAGAGATTGACATTTATGTTGTGTGTAACTACTACAACGCAAATCGGGCGACATGAGCACAAAACAAACTTAGATACGCGTTGATCGTGCCAGAAGTTGTATAAACAACTTGTCCAGCGGGCGACCAGATTTTATTTTTGACTTGCCCGAATGTAAATTTCACTTGTCCCAGGCGACTGGCGATAGAAATTTTCAAGCCCTGACTGTCCTCTGACCATAAAGGATTTTCTGTGGAACTTTATTCTTCTGAACATCATCAGAACTATAGCATTTACCAGTAATTAGTAAATTTGTGAAAACTACCACTGCCAGAAATATTGCGCAATCTTTCATTTCTGGGATAACATCTGGTGTATACCAAAAGTGTCACTGTATATTGCACTAACTCAAGGTACTGTCTGCGGAAAAAATGTTGCAATATTTTACCACCATTGACCTAATAATATTGTCAAAGACAAATTATGGCTGATACTCACATGAATGCAATTTTCATAAGTTCCAGCCAGTAGATAATGACTAGTTACTGCAATTGAGTAGACACTGCCACCTGATGTCTGCAGTACATGGACTATTTCCAGTGTTTTCAAATCCCACACCTGTAAGGGTACAGTAAAACAAAGAGTCAATCATTCATACACCTCGATGTCAATAACTGCTACAATTATTCAAACATGAAGAATTGAAATATCCAGTATTTGGTTTTGTCAAACCAGCATGTCAGTGTGTAATGGACATTGTAATTATTGACAGATGGGCACAAGTCCAGACCTGAATTGGATTATCAATGCTAATAATACAGAATATAAATATGCAGTCAATGTTGATGAGGTGAGTACTGGGTATTTCAAAACACTGTGAACTAGACACAGACTGTTGCTGACATATGCAACAAAGACTAAATAATTGTAAAAAGCTACAGTTACTTGGCCTTTAAAGCATCTCTTCACATAAAATGGATAAAGAATGACTACTGCCTGTATGGTGAAGGGGGATATGGTAAGTAGAATTATTTGCACACACAACTTTATCCAGGCACATTTTCATTCTCACATGGTTAATTGAGACCATTGATATATATTCCTACCTTGATTGTTTGATAGGAACCACTGTAAACATAATTTCCAGAGGCAACCAATGCCCTGACCCAGTGATTCAGTCCGGTCAATTCCCTCTTGAATTCATGTGTGTGGATATCATACACCTGAAAATCATAGAATGCATCAGAGGAAACTTACATTCAGTTTGATATTTTCATGGTTTTATTGATCATCTTTGAGTGAATTGTTAGCTTATTACATGATTATATGCTTGGTCAGTAACAAATTTCTATATACCTATGGAGATAAAATTGCTGACGAAGATGTTTCTGAGACTGATGAATGTCCACCTATTTGTTGCTATGATCTGAACACAGCAACAGAAAATCATGACTAGATAGGGTGGAAATGTTAATTTATCCAATCTAAAGTTGAGATAGCCCACACAATTTTTTCACAGGGCAATGAGTTGGTGACTTACAACATTAATTCACGGCTGACTTTCTGGTCACTTACCGGAGCTATGCCTATATATAGAGGTTTAAGCCTAAGAGGATTAAATCTGGTATTTGAAATGGGAATTAAAATTGCATAGTCTGTCTGTATCAGAGTATCATCATATCTCTATTCATTCACTATTCTTGATAATCATGAATGACTGCATCACCTTCTACTTGTAGCAATTAACACTTTGTCTTCTTCAGCAGAATATATCTCCCAAATCACATACTGGTAAAATTGTCATCCACACTTGACTTACCTTGATGACCTTGAGTGAACCACTGAACAACATATTATTGGCAGCAACTAAGGTACAGACAGGGTTATCATGGGCTTGAATCTCCTTGACAAAAGTTAGAGTGTCAATATCCCATACCTGTGTTCATAAAATGACAAAAGTAATTATGTTATCAATAAAAATCCCAAAATTTCAAATACAGTCAAAACGACTGACAGTACTAAACATTACTATACTTATCATGTTGGTTTTTTTGTCAATACACTTCAAGACCAAGTCAAAGCGAAATTTAACATCCAAGGAAACTGAACTAGCCAAAGTGGTTATAGTGTTAAAAAGGATGCATTTATATTTCAGTGTTTTTCAACAGAAGTCACAAGCTTTAACAATATTTCTGTAGAGTTCTCAAACATTAACAAGGCGGAAAACTCTTATCAAACAATGTTTTGTGAAGTTGTGCATCTTGACATAATGATCACTGTTTAGGCTGACATTCAAATACTGGCAACACATGCAGGAAGATATAAACAAAATTGTCAAACTCTACAATCAAGCAGATGATACATGAACTGCTCATACAACAGATGACACTCTTTCAGACGAACTCACATCTAAAAGCCATGATTTTCTAACTGGTTCAATGCAATCTAAACAAAGATCAAAGGCAATACTTTTATCAGTTATGTATGCAGTATGAATGATGATTGCAAAACAATTACTTACTCTAATGGTACAATCAGCTGATCCACTGTACAACTTGGTACTGAAAAGTCAATGAAAAAAATCAGAAATTACTCTTAGGCAGTATCAATCAGATATGACTCTGTGAACAGGGTTACTGTTTTTTCTGCAACTGCAGTGTTTTCTCTACATGTTCACTGAAGAGGGCGATTTCTACCCCTTTTATCAAAATTAGGGGGCAGACTTGACATTTTTGGGGGCAGTATTTTTAATGCTTACTGATGACATTAAACAACATATCCTATCAAAACATGAACATAAAATGGCACTAGTATCCATGGAGACTGAACCATAACTATGTCCTTGGCTGTTCTTTTCGATGCGTACACTCCACGTTATGCACGTCACCAAAGTTGAATGACAGGCGATATTTTGTCTTTTCCGAGGGAGTATTCTGACCAGAAACAACAGCAAATTTACAGGTCACTACACTATGCACTTGGGTCACCATCATATGGGCGTATTTGCGTGCTGTGTTTTGTGCGCAATTTTCGCGCAGTCAGTAACTTTTAAAGGGCAGAAAATGGCTCAAAATGCGCAATTTGCGCAATCGCGCAGTCGAGAGAAAACCCTGCAACTGTAGTAATATTTTCTATGTACCGGTCCAAGGCAGTGATAAGCACAGAGAGAAATAAAGGGTTCAAAAGTTACATTGGACATAATTTTCTTCATTTTATTGGTGAAGCCTTTAATGAAACTTGCTGATTTATATGCTGCCAGGTCTTTAATGATAATTTTGTTACTATTCACAGTATTTTCCAACTTACCCATGCACACACAGAGACAGTACAATTCCTGTATGTCCTTCTAATGTTTTCTGACATGTGTATGTGGTACATGTATCCCATACTTTGATAGTCTTATCTGATGAACCACTGAATAGCAGATCTCCATGGACACACAGACACCATACTGGGCCCTGATGACCTACAAATGTGCCCTTGCACTTGAACACTGGTTGAGTATCATAACCTGATGCAAGAAAAAGGAAATTTTTTTATGTAATCAAAACCTAACAGGAATTCATGGACATCGAATGTTTTCATCTTGCTACATTAGATTCAAACAGTTTCTCTTAGCCATACAATTTAGAAAGCTGTAAGTTTTCATCCACTTATTGTTAGTATTTGACAAGCATTACAGGGAATGCATAGTTGCTATGGATACATATAATTTCCTTTACACTTGTTGCACATATAAATTGATCAAGAGTCAGGGTTACAAAATGTCGTCTAACCTAAGCATTCTGCCAACATTATTGCCCAACGGCTGGATGTTTCCAATAAAACTTACCTAAAACATTCCTAATTACTATAGACTCTTTTGGCTCAATGCAAAAACATTTCAGAGCCCTGACACCTTGTTTATTTTGGGCAACTGACCCCATTATATTCCTCATTTACAGAAAATCTGACAGCGACCCAAAGAATCAGAAAGCCCAGAATTGTCAGCCCCTTCAGTTGCACATAATATAAATAATTCATCAATGACTAGTAGATAATGACACTTCAATAGACAGGGGTTTACAGTTGACATAAAATGTACTTACAGCCCACAGCTCCTGAGTTCAACCTAGCATTGATGTGTGATAGCTCATCATTTATCATTGAACAATCTCTTCTCAGATCATACAACTCATTAGTCATTCTGCTTTGATTTCCATCCAGGACATCTATGTGAAAATCACAAACAAGTGGAAACTGTGAGAGGTAGCACTAGATGGCACTAGTTCACTTCCTATAATATGAGTACAAACTCAGAAATTTCAGAAACAATGAGAAAATTTCTGCTGAAAGAAATTACATGCAGAAGTGTACATAAAATACATAAGATACATTCAGTGCAAATGCGTTGTTGTTTAGATTGAAATATAAGAATATAGCTGGACACTAGTGATTGTTATTGAAATATATAAATCTGTTCCTATACAACTAAAAACATCAGCTACAATGTCTGTATCTGAAGTTTTAGAATATTTTAGAATCCTGTACATGTTCTAAGCGATGAATATGAATTAACTGTTATTTTAAGCTGTTAATACAAAATGGATGGTGCGTACATCATTTCTGTCAGTTGAAATATTTTATGGCACCTAGACACGTAAAATGGGTGAAAAGCAGTAACTATACAGATGTGTCTGATGGTAAAGTTACACATCTTACCTATAGATTTTTCCAGCCTGGATTGGTTCTCATCAAGAATATCTGTGAAGTAAAGAAGAGAAATACGAATTTGAGTTTTTCCTTGTCAGTGACAGTTTTTCTTGTGAATCAAATCACTTTCAGTAACATTAAAATCCTTCCTCACTTTTGAAATGTATCTCTGTTACATTGCAATGGACTATTCCCTGATTTGCATTTGCAGATCAATCATTCTTGATCAATGATGAAATTTTATCTGCTGTCAAGGCCATAACTTCTTCAAGCTGTGACACAGTCAGTGAAGAACTCCCAAGGAGTCCTATTTTGCTACCAGCAAAAATGATTGTCAACAATTTACACAGATATATACATGAGTGAATACCTACCTATTTTAAGTTCATTGGCTTTTTCCAACCTATCAACTCTCTCTGATAACTTTCCAAGCATAGATCTCAGGAATCCAATGTCTTGGTCTTTCTTTTCCAGACTGAGTTGTAATTCAGCAACTTTCTCTTCTGTGCTCTGTAGGAATTCTTTCATTGACTCATACCGACATGATGTAAGGTGGGTCTGAAGTTCTTGTTCTGTACCAACAAACATACATCCATATTTCTGGTGGTCACACTTTCTCTGATCACATATCTTCAAATGGGCTTCCATATCCTGCAGTTAAATAATATTATTCATGATCTTCTTCGTTTGTCTTATGCACATCATAATGCCATGTAGTAGAACACCCATTAAAACCAAGAAATTGGAAACAAAAACATGAAACAGATCACAGTATTTCATCCAAAGGAACAAAGTCAAGATTTCCCATTGAGCTATCTCATCACAATCAATAATGAAACCTATCTAACAATTATTGTCATGGATACAGGATTGATAAAAATCAAGTTTGAGAATTAACACCACATTCTGATGAGAAAACTGTCAGTAGCACTTTAGAATTGATAACAGTAATGCAAATATAGAGGTGCAAGCCCTAGAATCATAGTTTTTGCATCCAACTGATAATCAAAATATGTACTTGTCTCTTGGTTATGAAAATAAAATTCAATAAGCCTACTCTATAATAAAAAGTGTGCAGTATTTTACAACACTCACTTAGCGCAACAGATCGTATGATGGTGGCAAAACCAACCAAAATATACAAATGTGGATGGATATTCAAGTATTTCTATGTGCATTTGTGCATGTGGTTTGTTTATATCTTCCTTCTTGCAAAATCCTGGTTATGCTTATTAATCAATATTTCATAAGTTTGCTTTCCAAAGTTGTAATATTTATTCTGCAAGATGTTAAATTCACATATAATTCTGGACGTACCATTTTCCGAATCATTGGACAAGCAGAGTTGTTTGGACACTGCAGTGGAGCATAGCCACATTCATTCTCATGAGCTCTGCAAGAAAAGTACCATAACTGTTATAAAAGGATGAAATTTCGTAGAAATCTAGCACAGATATGTTGAATACAAACACTCATGGAGATGCTAAAAAATATCAACACTATATTTGTGTCACCATTTTTGCAACTCAATGTTATTTTTTATGATGTATACATTTAAGCAGACTTTTTACCAACAAAAATAATCATTGCTATTTATATTGGGTTCTTCATATGTTAAAACTCAGCCAGTGGATTTGAAAAACCCTACAACTCCAGTAACTTTTTCCTTGGACAAAAAGAGAATTAGAGATGGCACCTCAAATGAATGAGACAAGTTGATTTACAAACCTTCTCTCATTGACTTTAATTGTCATTGGACATCCATTTGGATTGACTTCATAATCTCCAGGCACTCCATTGCTTGATGGACGACAACCATATTTGCAGTGGATTTGCATCTCACCTATCTGTTCCTGTACGGCAATGTTTGCTACCACAAACGCAAGTTTCTTATCATCTACAGGGCACTTGACTGTCAAATGATAAAGAATAGCGACACCAGTTACAAAACATGTTTGTTGACATTCAACAGAAACTGCACACCAACAAAGCCAATCATAAACAATGCTGACAACTTGTCATTTTTTGTGTATACCAATCTTGACTTTTACAGAATTGCATGGCTTCATTGAAGATGTTGATATTACAGCCAGTTATAACACTCTACAAATAAGATATGTCCTGTGAAGAAAATTTTATTTCCATTATTATATTTGTATTTAAAAGGATAACCTTTACCTTGTCCTCCTCTTGTAACACACCATTTACAGTATGTGTGCTGAGGGAAAGGAAAAAAAGAAAATATCTCATTTCACTGGTATTATAGTCATAAATCAGTATCATATTGATACTGGGAAAATCATTACTTTCTTCTGATCTTAAAGTTGCTCCTGCTTGTGATATTAGTAACTCTTCTTTCTCATTCTGCTAAAGGGTTTCAATTAAAATAGCGTCAATGACACTGTAGCTCCCATCCTGGACTATTTAGTGTTTGTCCTCTGGTCAGATATTTGAACATGTGTGAAAGGGATAAAGTGCATGAAGTGAAAATACTTAAATGAAATGTACTGGAGACAGTGCAATATGTTTAATGTAATTATTCAGAATATAAAATGGAAAAAATACAGAATTAGATATATCGAATACTGTGATACAACCATTAACTCAACAAGTCATTTACAATGACATAGTCCCCACTTGTAATAGGAGTATTAGTCTTGATGGGGCAGGAAAATGTGGTCATTAAGAAGTATCACTGGAGTGTATATGTTGAGATCTATGGGCACATAGGTCTATGTCGTTGTTCCCAATTTGAAACACATGAGGCATGTCTAAGTTATGGTTCTAAATCGGGAAAAAAGATCAGACCTCTAGCAGTATTGGCCAGCCAAGAAATACATATGCGCATTATAAATGAGGTACAAGATGTGACATCTTAAGGTCTAATATCCTATCAAAATTGGAGGGTATAGAACTTGTGGTTACTGAAATATGCATATATATGTATAATCAAGGTCAAAGGTCATCGAGGTCACATGACATTTTGAAAAAAAAAATATATTGCTATTTAATCCCTATATGCCAAAAAATCAGATCTCTAGCTCTCTTCGCTTGCCCAGGATTAGATGTTGTCATAAGGTCTCCCATCCTACTAAATACAAAGGACATAGCACTTGTGGTTACTTATTTATTGACATAAACATATATTTTAGGGAAAAGGTCATCGAGGTCACATGACATTTGGTCAAAAAATTTCTCTCCTATAGTTATCCCTATATACCAAAAATCAGACATCCAGCTCTATTGGCTCGCTCAGAATGAGATATGCGCATAATTATTGAGGTACAGTATGTGGCGTCATAAGGTGTCCAATCATACCAAACATGAAGGCTGTAGCACTTGTGGTTACTGAGTTATGAACAATATGTATATTTGAGGTCAAAGGTCACCGAGGTCATGTGACTTTTGTCAAAAAAATTGTATTGCTAAGTTATCCCTATATACCAAAAATCAGACCTCTAGCTCTATTGGCTCGCTCAAAATTAGATATGTGCATAATTAATGAGGTACAGTATGTGGCGTCATAAGGTGTCCCATCATACCATACATGAAGGCTGTAGCACTTGTGGTTACTGAGTTATGGACAAATATGTATATTTGAGGTCAAAGGTCACCGAGGTCATGTGACATTTTGTCAAAAAAATTGTATTGCTAAGTTATCCCTATATACCAAAAATCAGACCTCTAGCTCTATTGGCTCGCTCAAAATTAGATATGCACATAATTAATGAGGTACAATATGTGACATCATAAGGTGTCCCATCATACCATACATGAAGGGTGTAGCACTTGTGGTTACTGAGTTATGGACAAATATGTATATTTGAGGTCAAAGGTCACCAAGGTCACGTGACATTTTGTCAAAAAAATTGTTTTGCTAAGTTATCCCTATATACCAAAAATCAGACCTCTAGCTCTATTGGCTCGCTCAAAATTAGATATGTGCATAATTAATGAGGTACAATATGTGGCGTCATAAGGTGTCCCATCATACCATATATGAAGGGTGGTAGCACTTGTGGTTACTGAGTTATGGACAAATATGTATATTTGAGATCAAAGGTCATCAAGGTCACATGACATTTTGTCAAAATATCCGAGATATCTGCGTGAACGGATGGACTCATGGATGGACGAACAGACGGACATGACCCAATCTATAAGCTCACTGGACTTCATCCGTGGGGACTAAAAATTGTGTCACTGCATCCTTTTTGCAATATGAATACGATGAGAAACTAAATTTTTATTTTTCGTGGCCTTATACATGGGAGTCTATGGAGATCTGCCTTATACATGGGAGTCTATGGACGTGTAAACTAAAATATGCAAATTTCACCACGATTTGCCCAAATTTGGGAAAGGTCACTCCTATGCACTTCCATACCAAGTTTCAAATCAATCGGACTTGTGGTTTCAGAGCAGGAGATTTTTTGACCAAAAATGGGAGGAAAATTACAAAAAAATTCATGAAAAATAGCAAGTCCAAGATACTTACCCAAGATGTGCACAATCATTTCATGTCAGCCCAAAGTACTTACATGCTAATTTTTCATGTAATCTGCTCAGTGGTTATTGAGTTTTTTCAATTTTGACTGTTTTTACATTTTTTCACTTAATTTGCATATTTTTGGCAATGACAACTTCATTTGAACAAAATCTCATCTACAGCCCATCATCCATGTACACACCAAATATCAAGATGAAATGTACAGCGGTTTTGGAGTTTTTGATGTTGACGGACAGACATACAGACATACAGACATACAGACACACAGACATACAGACATACAGACATACATACATACAGACATTTCCTAGCCTATAAGAATAGCTTCCATTGCCATATATACATATGGCTATGGAGCTAAAAACTAATGCACTGAATATTTTGATATAAACACATGAATTTCCTGATAACAATACAGCCAATTTTTTTTATTTGTAATTTCATGCCCATCAGTAGTTTGAATACAGATTTTTATTTTTGAAATATCAGATATGCTAGGTACATTTAATAGTGTAAATTTTGTTGAACTTTTCGTACTTTTTGAGATGTAATGGGTAGAAATCACATGGAAGTGAAATGGTTTGCTAGAAGAGGAATAAAAGACTCTTTCAATGTTCAACACAAGAATAGAACAGTAATCAGCTGACAAATTTTTAAATTTCCTCTTTGTAAGGTCAGCAACAATAGATCAAATATGTATCTGAATAGAAAACATCAAGACAGTACTTACACCACAGCTAGTAATAACTGGATCCTTGAAAACCTTTCCGCATAGCAAACAGTACAGTTTTTTGTTTGGAGGCTCTGTGAATATGAGGATCTCCTGTAAAGAATGAGAGAGATGCAAGTCATGAAACAGGTACATCTCATTCATGGTGTGGTGTGGTAAGGTCTTTGTACAGTGTCATTTTTGGAGAACAAACATTTCAAATACTATCCTAGGAAAATGCTGCAAACACTTGATTATTACACATACATGCACATGACTTCCTCTACTGCAAATAATATAAACATTTCCTGAGGACGGTTTATCACATACAACACCAGCAGAGTAGCTACATGGGAAAACACCTGAAGAACTGTAGTCTGAACAAGACTTGAATCATTCCAACTCTGGATAAAAACTCAACACAAATGCAAAACTTGACACTTGCTATTGGTCACTACTTTGTTGGCCAGAACGGTTTCAGACAAACACCAATAACCATCTATTTCATCGTTGGCCATCCATAAGAAGTCATCACCTGCTGCAGCAGATGATTACCATCACCAGTTAGTTCATTCAAATCTGTTTTAGCTTTCAGTGACTACATGCTAAGTCAGACAGTCACTATACCTTGTAGCCCTGGTAAGTCATACACATTGATCTAGTGATCAATTTTCATATTAGTTGATACAACTCTTAGTTTTGACAGATTACATATGAAGTGTGTGTATATTGTACTTGTCTGAGTATAAGCCACTGCCCATATGTTTGCCCCTCCATTGATTTCAGAGGGTTTTCAAAAATGCTATACATCCATGTGTAAACCCTACCCTAGTTTAACTCAAATACAGAAAGGTTTGGAGGGTATAAGGGGTTGTTACAGTTGGTAAAATTTCTTTTCAGATCCAAAAAACTATTCAAAGATGTTAAAATAATGGGGCATTGAAATTCCTGTGACAGCATCATATGGAAAATGGCACGTTTTTCCAGTGCCCCTCCATCCCGTTACCAAAAGTAGAAAAGTACCACTTCAAAGTCACATCTACCATTGTTTATTTTCTTTCATGTCCATGATATACATGTAGGTTTTGATCCTCTCAACATGTGATTGAATTTGTTTTAAGCAATTATCCTTTCATCTTTGAAGTGTTTTTACTGGTGACTAATACGATTTGCTGTGCTATGATGTTATTTTCACAAAGATGCTGACCATTTGATATTATGAAGTTGAGTTGCTTTTATGTGTAGCTAGTGCATGCTGGTTCATAATCCACACTATGCTGTTGATCACAGGGCTCCCGCTACCTATTTGCCAATTCGCCAAATGCCAAAGCAAGATAAAAATGGCTACAAAAATTCCTGTTTGGCTAATGTAGTAGCTATTGAATTCTTAGACCTCCTCAACAGAAAACTACACCTAACAATAAAATGTTGTAAGATGTTGAAACAGTTTACCCTCCTTCCTACAAAGTTGCAATGTATTGAAACAGTTTAATCTACTTTCTACAAAGTTCCAATTCCCTGGTACGTAAAACAAACACTGTTGCTGTTCGATACTACAATACAAGGTCCATGAATACACTGAGGCCTGCTTTGCCTCATCGTCCGCTCGCACGGCTCGTTAGCCAGACAGGAGTCTTCCACTAACCACGCCGTGCGGGATACCCCCACTATTTTGCGTTAAGGAGTTTGATGGAATTAGAAAATCAGGCGGACCAATCAGAGCACGCGTTACACTCAAAGAGAAAACCACGCCTACCTTCCAAACGCCGACCACCGCACTGTTTGTGCACAGCTTTCCTCTCGATTTACTTACTGGTTTACTAGACTTGGTTCAAGTGCGTGATTGTGAACATGTGAGTTGTGTGAACGTCTGGAATGCAATGATCTGTGTTCTGTTTTCATGTGAAATGTGTGTAGGATTATGTGAACGCGTTGAGTGGGGTGAACGCGATACAGGGGAGTTTTACCTGCCACAAACTAACTCACTACTGCTATAGCTGCACAGACTATATAAAAACGATCGCTACCAAATTTTACAAGAGGAACTTTTACAAATCATTTTCTTTTTTGAAAATTCACCGACTTGAACCAAGTCTCTGGTTTACCTTCGTCCTGTGACACCCTAATGGCTCAAACGGAGATTTAGGAGTGGGAAGGCAATCGTGCCCGAGTTACAGGATTAGATTGTCAAGCATGGAAATCTTACTGCGTGGGGGGATAAAGTTACGGGCGATTTTCTCGTCATTCAGAGAGGTGGCGAAAAGTTCCGTTTCAGTGATCGTGGGTTACGAAATGTATGGCAACGCTTTGAATCGTGTGAAGCGTTAGATATCTCTCAAAGAAAAAAAAATCGACGAATATGGCGATAGTGCAGAAGATGACTTTGAAAAAACTGACGCTTGTAGTCTATGAAATTCACCGATGAGTATATTGCTAACTGTGATGAATATGTGATTTTTTTCTGAACAACACCCAAACAAAATCCGGTTCTTTGACTTCCAGTTCTTGCATATTTCACAAAGTCCTAGTCAATGTTTTCGAGCCATACTTCTAGTTTTTTCTCCCGCGGCGTGTCGATGTTCTGTTCGGGTAAATCCTGTTCATCGTCTCACAATTTTTACAATTTTCCCAAAATATGAACAACAGAATAGCTGCCGGTCGCGCCAGTTGACAGGACCACAATGTCTGAACAACGTCTGAGTAATGGGTTTATCGTGAATTTTTGAGGTCAAAATTGGAGGAGTGGTTTAACAGATTTGCTTCGGTGGGCAGAACATTTCTATTTCGCGCCACGATCTTTTGAGTGTGGCGGGTTGATGTTTTCACCTTACAAGTTGAGCAACAGCTGGGAATATCTTGCAGTGAGACGCGCTGGCGGCTGGGCCTTTGTTTTGACGTTTTGCACACATCAGTTATTTCAGCAGTAGATTTCAGTAGCATGAAATGTAAACAGTGACCACGAATACTTGTAAATGTAACACCAAAAAAAACGTGGGAAAAGACCTATACTACAACATTCGTAGTAACCGATTATCTGATTGGCTATTTACTGGTCACATACAGTCGTGTGGTGGCGCTTTAAAAAACACGATCTAGGGGGTCTATCAGCCAAGGTCTGATTTCGGGAAGCATCCAGCTGCCCGTAGCGGAGACCTTGGCAAGCGAAGATGGCTTGCCTCTGTGAGTCCTGGTCATCCTTGAGTCCATCAAAAGTTTTACCTACTTTGCTGTATCAAAATTTGGCCTGCAACTACTCAGTTTGATAGTAAAACCATAATTTCAAAGGAAACTTTCACAAACAGAGCCATAATACAAAGAAAAGGAGAAAAACTGAGGTTTCTGAAAGGTCAAGTCTAGGTCATCTCATCATGTGATGTCATGCATGAAGACCCCCTAATTACACAATTATGGTTCACAAGAAACCACCTAGGGTGGTCCAATAGGTGAAAGGTAATTTCAAAGGAAACTTTCACAAACAGAGCCATAATACAAAAGAAAAGGAGAAAAACTGAGGTTTTCTGAAAGGTCAAGTCTAGGTCATCTCATCATGTGATGTCATGCATGAAGACCCCCTAATTACACAATTATGGTTCACAAGAAACCACCTAGGGTGGTCCAATAGGTGAAAGGTAATTTTGCTGCCTTTGGCATTCAGCTTGACTGACTCCCATTCGGCCTACTTTCAAACTGCTATAACTTATACAAGAAATTATGTGATTCTGAATGATTTTAATATTTTTGTAGATTCCACCAGTTTAATGATCTAGAAGTGAACATCACCAGACATTTCTTGATGATATAAAAATATCAAATGAAAATATATCTGGGCTAAAATGTTATCATAATCATTAAACAATGAATGCCCTCAAACAGTGAGTAATTTAAATGAACATATATCATTGTGTCTTGTTTTACAAGAGTTTTGTTTGGCCCAGCCCTTTTTGTCTCAAGAAAAGTACTTATACTCAAGACGCTATTTCAGCCTGCTTGATCACAACTATGACATACAAGTAAAACCAGGCCTTAATACCACAATAATCGTATCTACACTGCCATTGTGCTATACCATAAATGCTGTCTTCTGCATGGAAAATTGTTTTACTTGTGTGGCTCAAACATTTAGGTTATGGAAGACTGCATACATTATGCCACATGAGAAGCCTGTAACTTATGACAAGCTATCATACTGTGAATACTAACTGAATGTGGCAGAAATATTCAATCTGTACCTCTTGTAATATACACTTAACATTGCTACCAGATTTTTAGAATTCAATTGCTACCTAATTTTATTTCTGGTGTTTAAAGTTTACCACCAAAAATGAGAAAGGATTTCTATCCCTGAAATGTCATAAAAACACAGATTATAAATGCAAAAACTAAACATATTTCGTTAATGTAAAAACCATCATGAACATCATACAGAACATCTTGATTTGTAAAATTAGGGACTCCTGAATGACGAGAAAGCTGTTGCCACACTTGAGATCATAAACTGGCTAAAAGTTACTCAAAATGGCTAAAAGATTTTTGATTTGGCTAATGAGTTGGCTAATCATTTTGGTGACTTAGCGGGAGCCCTGGATCAGCAGTATACATGACGTCTTTGTTCCACATTTAACATTTTATTTCAAAATATAATTCAAGCTGAAATTTTACCAAATTGTCATTTCTGTATCCTGGGATGGTGTAATTAGTTTGATTTGAAACAGCAATATAAAATACTGTGTCAGTTCAGCTTGGAAATCGTCACTGAGTTTTGCGGACTTTTGGCAATGGTTGCCTATCAGTATCAATGCAAGGCATGCCAGTTCATAAAATCATAAGAATGTAAATTTTGCCAGTAATTTTGTCTTTTACAATTTCTTTTGATGTAAGTAGATTTTTGAACGTGATTGACAGTTTGAGTGCAGTTCAGTAATTGTGCATAAGTTAGCAAATGGCAGATAACATGGGTTGCTTGAGTATAAGACCCTCCCCTGGTATAACAGCAGTTTTGTGTTGCTGAAGTAGGAATTTATACTCAGATAAGTACAGTATATTATGAAGCATGCGGCAAATAAATGATTACAACAACGCCACATCCAATGAATATTGACATGGATTCATTAAGAAAGTTAATGATAAGAGCATTAAGGTTTAATTAGTCAGTAATGACATGAAATCACACAACAAAAGAGGGGGGGGAACTATGGTAGTGGGTCGATTTCACCAATTGACTACAACTGTCATAAAAGGACAACTTACATCACTAAGAAACACATCATCATCCTGACATATGAGTTTAGAGTGACATGAAACGAAAAAAAAAGCAAAAAAATGAAACTGACAACACTGAATGACAAATGACATGACAACAATACTGAAGTGAATATATGACAATATGGATACATTTAATATGATCTTGTTCTGTTTACAATGTATAAACTAGCATACAAACATTTTTCTACAAGAAGTTATGTTCATTGTAAGCACCCTATAAATTTTGTCTTCTTGTTAAATTTCCAGTGTACTGCTTAACAGCACACAGAAAAGCAAAGTGCAGGGTAGTGACTGCCTTCTAAATGAAAAATTTAGTATCCTTTGGTCCTAGAGCCCCAACCACCCATCCCATCTTAGTCATACGTGTATATGACAATTGCTCTAGCTGGTAGCTCATCTCAAAATCGAGCTACAAAGTGTGATACCGAATGACAAAAACACATAGACACAATAACACCACATACAGTTCAATTGTTAGTTGGTGATATTTTGCCATGATGCATGCAGTAACTGCTTAATACACTGAGATTTACAGATAAATTGGTACATTTAACATTGAAAACATGATCATGTCTATGATTATTACCTCCTCTTCATCACTACTAACAGAAGGGAAAGATCTTGCAGAGATATTGGAACCAGTACGTCTATGATGAGGTACAAATGAAAACTACAAGCAGAAGCAAGAGGATAGCAAAATATGCCATGTATGGTTAGTACAAGAAGATTTAACATTTATCAAGTCAGAACTAGCTTATTGGGCTCTGATTTAATATACTTGGTTGTTAGCAAAGAGATGGGGTGAAAGACAATGGATAAAATTACCATGATTGATGACCTAATAGTTTATGCTTATCAGTAGCTTGGTAACTGCAAATTACAGCCTAGTCTACAACTTTGTGCACAAACAATAAATGCTTGGCGTTCATGAAAACCAGTCAGCCAATACATCCAAAAGGTATTTTTAACATTATGACCTGGTACATGTTGGTGAGGTGATGCAAGAAATTGACAAGTTTGGAGATACCTTTTTTTTATCGGAAATAAATAATGTTGTAAAAAACCAGGTTGAGTAATCTAGTATTACCCATACAAGAAGTCTTGTATTGTTCCAAGAGATAGCATCTAAC
This sequence comes from Ptychodera flava, assembly GCF_041260155.1. Classification (NCBI taxonomy): domain Eukaryota; kingdom Metazoa; phylum Hemichordata; class Enteropneusta; family Ptychoderidae; genus Ptychodera; species Ptychodera flava. The sequence continues at coordinate 37,888,283 of NC_091942.1, forward strand.
TGAGACAACTTTAATAATCATTGATATTTCTAAAATCTACAATTTGGAAGAGTAATATTCATAGATGTTGTTCATTATCACTGCATCTATCAGACAATGGAGAAGGCTGTCATATAAAACAGTGTTAGTTTTAAACAGAGATTACCATGTTTAATTTAAGTTATAGAGGAAAGATCTACCATAGGTTATGTTTCACTTCTTAAGGTTGACAGTACACTTGTGAAAAGACCTTGATAACGTAATCCTGTGTTCAAGTATCGATGATCAAGAGTACTGTACTTTACCTTTTCATCGTGGCAATCTAGTCCAAGTTCACTGTCATATGATACATTTGATGCACTACGATCACGATTACTGGGTGACATTGGTGTCAACAAATCACCTAGAAGTATAAGAAATCAACAGTCAACAACAAAACTTCTCTTAACCCCTATTCTACCAAGTTCATATGTCATCACAAGGTAAAGTTAGTTTGCACCAATGAAGTACATTACGTCTAATATTTTACATTGCAACAAGGACTTGAACATTTGAAGGCCCCAGAAAACAGAGATACTGTGAACATGATTATTTACCGACTTAACCCATTATAACATACCATGCCAAGTAGATGAAAGTATGAATAGGTTTTGGTTAAATACTGCTTTTCACTGATTTAAGATGGGAGAATGACAGGCACGGCACAATAAGGAATAAGCATGCACTTCTTGGAGAACATGAAATTGAACATTCAGTAACTGTCACTGTGTGTCTTAAGATTTCATGAAAAGTACATCACTTGTAAATTGTTACACTTAAAGAAAGTTTGTTTGGAAAAAAGTACAAAGACATATATTCCTAAAATCCATTCCTGGAAATGACAGATTCTTTGAAGGTTTGAATTATGTTTTGCAGGACTTCAAAAATATACTATGCCTCCTTACTTCAAAGGCCAGAAACTGAATTACAGAAATCCTGTTTACTAAAGTGATTCTACCGTAGGCTTTTGATAGCAGATAGGAAATATCAATATGTATTTTCAATCCTTTTCCCACTAATGAAGTATTGTCTGATTTCAAATAGAATTCCTTTTTGTCACAGGCATGTAGGCATAGAGAGCAGAATGATGGCTAGATTGGAAGTCCTCACACAGTCTGAGTAAACAATAGCAATGAATTAGCCTAGTCTATACAGTCGAACCTGTGTATAGTGGTCACCCAGGGGACCAGAGAAAAGTGGCCACTATAGAGAGGTGGCCTTTATATAGAGGGTGGGCGTGTCTGCATATATTTTGAAGGGGCGGGGCAGTTTGAAAGTAGAAGCAAGAGGCTGCTCAAAGAGCATTAAAATACCATACACAAGCAAAGTGAATCACTTCAAAATATTACTTTATTTCATTTAATAAATACTGTATTCAATTCTTGTAAGTTCATAATATGAAAAAATGTTTAAAAAGTCTGTAAAAATACTGATTAATTTAATATCACAATGTTTATGTGCTCTACAAAGCACAATGTTTAAATATACTGCAAAAAATAGAGTGAAACTAAATGTACATTGTATACAACACAAAGTAAAATCATGAAAAAGTTACTCTCTCTTAACTTCAGTCCAACAGGTTCACATTGCTTTACTTATAATGTTCAAACCCTAACAGGTTTGAAAAAGTCCAAAACAGAAGTCTGTTTTGCAGATGAAACCTTCTCAGTATACTTCTTCCCAAGGGCATCTTCAATATCAGTGACAGCACCCAGCATATCAGCTAATCCCTGCCTCAACACAAAGTCTTTCAGGTCTGCTACTGACTGCATGGCCTGGCTGAAGTTCTGGATGGCAGCTGCTTTTTCTTCTGATGGTTGGATGTTTTCGTCGTCACTCTCTTCTGCTGCTTCATCTTCCTCAATCTGCTCCAAGATGTCACCTGCAGGCTGCTCCCAGTCCCATTCCTCTGTTCTGCAGGTTGCCACCTCTTGCTCGATGTCAATGATGTCCTGCAGACTGCAACCAAACAATTCCTCAGCTAGCTGGCCCAGGTGTACCTCATCCATGGACTCATCTTCAGTTTCAACCACAACATCTGAAAAATAAAATTTAAAAACATTTATTAATCGATGAGGAATGAAAAAAATTAAGAAGCAGTGAGAGTGTCAAAGAAGGGCCTAAAGAAATTTTTAAAAAACTGGGGAGACGATAACAGAAAGGATTTAAAAAGTGAATAATTTTTTTTAAGAAAGCAGAGTATAAAACAAGGCTTAAAGAAATAAAAATGGGGAGAGAAATAAAGACAGGAAGCAATACCAAAAGAGGGTGAGAAAAGGAAGAATGGATGCTTACAAGCAGTAACTTATGAGGTTACATTACATTTATCAAATCAGAAATAAAGAGAGAAAGACAGACTTTTACAGACAGACAGAAAGAAAATTCAGGCTTCTGTGAAATAAACAGAACTTACCATCAATATCTCCCTGACTTGTAAATCCACATGTACGAAAACACTTCTGAACAGTGACAGGGTCAACATCTCTCCAGGACTGGCTGATCCACATGATGGTATCAAGAACGTTGATCTCTTTCAGGAAGTCACTGCCACTCTTCACCTTGTCTTCATCCATACGGCGTATGATGTGTCGGAGTTGGTGTTTTCGGTACTTCAGCTTGGTTGCTTGAATAATTCCCTGGTCCATTGGCTGTGATTTCGATGTTGTGTTTGCCGGTAGAAACACTAACTTCACATTGTTCAGCTTTATTGTTGGATGTGATGGTGCGTTGTCGATGAACAGCAGCACGTTTCTTCTTTGACGTCGCATCTTACGGTCGAATTTGCGGACCCAGTCTTCAAAGATCTGAGAGTTCATCCATGCTTTCCGGTTAGCATGATAGTCGACAGGTAAAGTTTTTGGGTCGATGTTCTTGAAACACCTCGGCTTCTGCGACTTGCCTATCACTAGTGGCTGTTCTTTATCGCCTACCATGTTGGCACACAGGGCAACAGTCAGTCTCTCTTTGGATTTCTTTCCGCCTCTGCATTCTTCGCCCTTCACAAATAAAGTTTTATTCGCCGTTGATCTGAAGAAAAGCCCCGTTTCGTCCATATTGTACACATCCCTCGGCTCGTACCCCTCGAGTAGTGACGGTAATTTCTTCTTCCAGTCGGCGACGATACCGTTGTCGACATCCCCACTTTCGCCGGACATTACGCTGAAACCAATGTTGTGACGCCGCCGGAAACTGTCGAGCCAGCCGTTCGAAGCTTTGAAGTCATCGACGCTCAAGTCCTTCGCAAATGACAGGGCACGCTCTTGCAGTAGAGGGCCGCTGACAGGGATTTTTCTCGCTACGGCATCTTTGAACCACTCCCAGGTCAGCGCGTTGATCTCTTCATTTCCAGTCTTTCGGATCTTCCTCTTTCGTTCTCCAGGGGCGTTGCTTTCGAAGTCTTCTAAGACTTCAGCTTTACGTTTCAGAATCGACTGTATCTGCGTACGCCCAACGCCATACCTCTCAGCCAGCTTGCGTGACCCCATTGAACCGCCACTCGCTTCGTAGAGCTGGATCAGTTCAACCTTCTGGTTCAGCGTCAGAGTCTTCCTCACGTTCTTCGCCATAATTTCGCTTGTAGATAGTAGTTGTTGATCGAGTTGATACGATGTGGTAGAGTCGATGCAAAAGCATAGAATGGTACAGGTTCTGAGCGAACGCTCCGTTTAAAAGCACATGGGCCGCCATTGATGTTTTGTTCTGAGACGTGAGAACGATGCATAAACCTTTGACCTTCGACCCGCTATTAGATTTTGTGTTTTCGGCCCGTTTTTTGCTCATTGTTTCTCAATTTCAATTTCTAAAATTGTTAAACGTTTATTCATATCATAATCACATATCTTGCTGTTAGTGGTGGCCCTATTTGATCGTTTTGACAACCGGTTAATCCCGGGGGTCAAACTGGCCGCTGTGATAATGTGACGCCATCACAATGAAGGGGAATGACGTAGGCGGCGAGTTGTTTGTATCCTTTGTCGTAGCCGTGGCCAGTTATCGCTCCGACAGAACTGTGACCCGCCAAGGATTGATAACATTTGCAGCCTTTCATCTCACTTTTTTGGCGGTCACTCGGTCCCTGTTTGATCTCATAGCCACACTAGCTGACCGCCGTTAATAATACATTATCACTTGTCCGAAGTTGTCGATAGCTAATTCACTGTGACTAGGCTAATCATTGTTTTCACACCTTATCTCAATGCAGCGGCAGTAACTACATGAAAAAACTCCTGCAGGTTTGTCAACTCCGATCATTCAGAAATAAAAAGGTGGCCGCTATACAAAGGATTTCTGAACAAATAGAGCGGACACAGGTGGCCGCTGACCGCGTTAGAGAGGTGGCCGCTCTGTTGAGGTTCATTAACACGGAAAACCCCACGGGACTGCTACAAAGTGACCGCTATGAAGGGGTGGCCGCTCTGTAAGGGTGACCGCTAAGACAGGTTTGACTGTATTTACATGTACAGGTACTAGTACCTACCTGAGGTGATAGTGGTCACTGGTGGTGAGGCAGGTCCAACTCCAAATGTGGTTTCCAAATGACCCTGAAATCAGATCAAGAAAGCGAAATTATCTTTCACAGCATTTACAGGGTACCGTCTATCTAGTCTTCTGCAACTACCTATGTATCTTGACAAACCTTTCTTTGGAACATTTATCCAGTTAAACTTTGAAATCATTATTTTTCTCCAGATACCATGTATCTCGGTAGGAAAGTGCCACTGCATAAAGTGTAGACTTGATAAATATTTAGTGTTATTTATATCTCCGTTTCAAACGATGTTGAGCTTACTTTAATCTTCCCTGTTCATGAGTTTGTTGCTTTTATAGTTTATCTTTGTTTGTTTTCTTTTTATTTATTGAGTTTTGTTTTCAGTTTTTGCATATTTGTAGAGGGACACTTTTACATTTGTGCTGGTCACCTGTGCATTCAAACAAGACTTATGTTTAAAGCCTTATACAAATTAAAAGACAAGCGACCTAGCGGTCGATATAGCTCCGCTGTGTTTATGTACAGAATAACTATTTTTGACACATGTTAATGAAGAAGGTGGAAATCTTTGATAACTCAATGCAGTGGCCAGAAAAAAGTGGCTAAAATAAGCTGCAAAAATACAAAATTGAAGATTTCATCATACTTTGAATATATCACATCCGATCATCCCTAAGAACATGTCAACCAAAGCTATCTGATGAGTAGTTTTTAGAATAAAATATTCTGACCAAAAATGGCAACAATTGCCCCCCAAAAATAAAAATTGCAGATTTCATCATAATTTCAAAATATCACACTCAGTTCATATATAGAAACCTGTATACCAAATTTCAAAGCTGTTAGACCAGTACTTTTTGAGAAACGCATTTTTTGACCAAAAATGAGAAAAATTGCCCTTAAATTCAAAATTGCAGATGTCATATTTCAATAAATATCATTTAGTTCATCTATGGAAACCTGTATACCAAATTTCAAAGCTATCAGATAAGTAGTTTTGGAAATACACATTTTTTGTCCAAAAATGGCAAAAATTGCCCAAAAAATACAAAATTACAGATTTCATCAGAAATTCAATATATATTACTAAGCTTATCTGTAGAAACCTGTATACCAAATTTCAAAGCTGTTAGACCAGTACTTTTTGAGAAACACATTTTTTGACCAAAAATGGCAAAAATTGCCCCAAAATTACAAAATTGCAGATTTCATCATTATTTCCATAAATATCATTTAGTTCATCTGTAGGAACCTGTATACTAAATTTCAAAGCTATCAGATGAGTAGTTTTGGAAATACACATTTTTTGACCAAAAATGGCAAAAATTGCCCAAAAAATACAAAATTACAGATTTCATCAGAAATTCAATATATATTACTTAGTTCATCTATAGAAACCTGTATACCAAATTTCAAAACTATCAGACCAGTACTTTTTGAGCAATACATTTTTTGACCAAAAATGGCAAAAATTGCCTTAAAAATGCAAATTTGCATATTTCTGCACAATTTGAACAAATCTGAAATAGATCATCCCTAGGGACATATGTACCAAATATAATAGCTATCTGACCATTAGTTTTGAAGAAGAAGATTTTTAAAGATTTTTTTACCCAAAATGACAAAAATTGCCTTAAAAATACAAATATGCAAATTTCACCACCATTTTAACAAATCTAGTTTAAGTCACCCTAAGCAAACTGCATATCAAATTTCAAAGGAATCGGACGAGCGGTTTCAGAGAAGAAGATTTTTTTACCAAAAACACCAAAAAATGCCCCAAAAATACAAATATGCAAATTTCACCATGATTTGAACAAACTGAAGTGAGGTCACCCCAAGTGAACTGCATATAAAATTTCAAAGCAATTGGACTTGTGGTTTCAGAGGAGAAGGCAATTGTTGACGGACGACGACGGACGCCGGACGCCGGACGACGACGGACGACGACGGATAATCAACCTATTTGATAAGCTCCGCGTCGCTGACAGCGGAGCTAAAAAGTAGCACACAGAATTTGGGAGAAAGGTGTGATCTCTGCTATCAGTTACTTTTCATAGGCTGTATTTGAAATCAAAATGTTATCATAACAATATCAGAAATGTGAATGTATAAACGGATCAAATACATCCTGACTCTGAACTAATACATCATACTTACATTATTAACATCTTGGTCGAGTAAGGGTGACGGTAAACTCTGAGGTTGCTTGTTTCTGTATCCATGGTTCCTAGTTTTGCAAACAGTAGTCGGGAATGCTTCAACTCTCCAACTTACAATGTAGTCAGTTCTGCTAGACAACAAAAGGATACAAATCAATACTTATTTATTGCTGGTGATAATGGCAAGGTCCATTGACCAACACATAGCTAGACTCTGCATTTTGTTACACATTGACATACAAAAAGAATTAATTGAAATGATACTCATGAAAAATGTTCCCTAAATATGTTGATCTATACTTTCTGTATGTACTGAATGAATCATTCCAATAATTTACAAAACTTGAGAGACAAAATCTGCCTATAGTTTGAGTCAAGAAGTTCAGTTTTCATTTTATCTTCTTTCATGCATAACTTGACAAGCAATATTGAGATACAGTTCAAGAACAAATGATGATATAGAGGGCACACTGGTATCAATGTACAGTCAACACACTCCACTCATACTGTCATTGAACAGTTGATGTTCATGCTTTGATTGATAACACACAAAACAGAACAATCAGCAAAGATTACAGTTACAAGTACTAGCAACTCAGTTTTACGTCAGAAACTGGACAAATGTAAGAAAGTTGACTGATTACATTTCTAAACATAGGGCCAAAGTCCCTGAAGCTACTGTAGACATGGATATAAAATTAAGTATTTCCTGATTGTATGAAATTATCTCACTAAGGTCATCCTAGGGACCTGTTAACCAGATATTAAAGCTGTCTGACCAGCGGTTTTGAAAAAACAAGTGACCCAACAGTCGATAGAGCTCTACTGTGTATGTAGAGAATAACTTTTTGTGACACATGTATTGATGAAGAAGGTGGATATTTCTTTTGATAGCTCATTTCAGGATGGCCTGACCAAAAATGGCAAATAAGCTGCAAAAATATGAAATTGAAGATCTCATCATAATTTCAATATATTACATTATATTACATAAAGCCTAGGAACCTGTATACCAAATATCAAAGCTATCAGATGAGTAACTTTTGAGAAACAAATATTTTGACCAAAAATGGCAAAAATTGACCCAAAAATACAAAAATTGAAGATTTCATCAAATTTCAATAAATCACACTAAGACAACCCCTAGGAACCTGTATACCAAATATCAAAGGCATCAGACAAGTAGTTTTTGAGAAACACATTTTTTGACCAAAAATGGCAAAAATTGCACCAAAAATACAAAATTGCAGATTTCATCATATATTCAATATATCATATTTAGTTTATCTGTAGGAACCTGTATACCAAATATCAAAGCTGTCAGACGAGTGGTTTTGATAAAATAAAGTTTTGACCCAAAATGACAAAAAAATTCCTTAAAAATACAGATTTGCATATTTCATCACAATTTGAACAAATCTAAGTTGGGTTATCCCTAGGGACCTGTATACCAATTTAACAAAGCTGTCTGACCAGTGGAGATTTTTTACCAAAAACGCCTTTTTTGGTGCTAATTTGCATATTTTAACAACATCAAAAAATTAAAAAACAGTTTCTCATAAATTTTTCATCTACACAACAAATATCAAATCAGTAAGTACTGCGGTTCTCAAGATATTTGAGTGGACGGACGCCTCACAAACGGACATACATACATACAGACTGACGACGGACGCCAGACGGATACCCATCCCAATAGCTTCTATAGGCTATAGTCTATAGTAGCTAATAAACTGAGAAAGGGGTATTTTCACATAAAACACTCTTTTTGCTAATGTTTGTGGCAAAGGTCTGTGATACAGAACTATGCTGTTCTGTTGATCTTTAATTGTGCGCTCTAATAAAATGACTAGAAAATGCCATTATCTGTTCATCCACTGGTTTACACCCTCTTACAATACCACTGATTATGAGGGATGCTGCCAGTGTGTTCTGAGGCCAATCTAATGCACCATTGACAATGATTCTCATTGCATATTACAGTGTTGCAGGGCGCGTCCTGGCTGCAACACTGATATTACATGTACTGCACTATTACAAAGCTCTCAGCAAAACTTCAAGAAATTCCTAAATTTGATGACCAGAAAAATCATAAAATTAATATCATTTTAAGTTTATCTAGACACTACTGTATCCCTTAAATCTGTAAAACTAAATGCTATAAAAACCAGTAAAACCTACGTACTAACAAAGTTTCTTAGGAGGAAAGCAAATGTTAAAGGAGTATCGCTAAGCGTGACATTTATTAACGTATGATGACAGACGTACCAACCCCTTATTGAAAATGGTTTCTGGAAACAAAGACGAGAACTTCAATGGCCATTGTAGACTACTTTAAGGTAGTGACTCGGGTTCCTTTGTAAATTTTTGCGATTTTGTGATTATTTCATATTCTGAACCCCTGAAATATGATCTTTTTATTAGAGGAAACTGTGAGATAACATTGTACTGGAAAATGTCTTAAATTTTAGTGAAAACACGGCCTTCTAACCACTGCGCGAGTTATTATTTTCTTTTTGTTTAACGGTCCGGATTACTGTCAGCGTTATCGTTATACCTTGAGGAGATTATGTAAATTTTTACGCACCATGTTGCGCATGCGCGCACGTCTTCATAAGAGACGCTATCCAACATGGGTGATGACTGCAGTCAGTATAAGCAGTGTAGAAAACGCAAACGGGGCCGAAGAAGCAAAATGGAAAGCTGATGGACGCGATGTTGTGTGTTGGCCGCTACAGCTAACACACAGCATCGTACACAGGGCTAGCGAGAGAGTTGCCGACATCGACGGTTATTTACGAAAAGTGAATAAAAGACTGGCATTTTTGGAAGCGATCGAGTAGCTGAGGTAGGCAGGGATACGACTTGGGCCCAAGAACGCTGAATTTCGACAGTAATTTGGCTTTTTACGTCAAGTCCCAAAATGGATTTGAAGTCACCGACCCTACGTACGGGTCTTTGCAGGGTTGTGGTGAGCGAGGCGATTAGCTGTAGCGGAACACATAGCATCGTACTCCGCCGCGCCGGCTATAGATTACACTGCCGTCCAAAGAGAATCTATTTAATCTTCACTGGAAAATATGGTTCTATAACAGCAGCCCATATCTTGGACAGGTGCAGCCAACGAACAGTGCAGTTTTAAAAAAGGTCCTTACTATGATAAGATACATTGTGCATGACAAATAATGTGAACTGACTAAATTTAAGTCAAGAGGGTAATTAATTAGCTGTTCATAATTTGCCCTCCCACAGAAAATTTTTCGACTTACTCTCCCACTCTCAAACTTCATTTTTACCCACTCCCCACTTATTTTTGCCTGTTTCCCCTTCCCACTGTGAATTTTTGAAGCTCCCTCGCCCTGTGGCGAAAAAAAATTGCCAATTTCCCCTGCCCTGGAAACAATTCCCCTCAAAAAATTTTTCGCCAAGCCCTGTCCCCAGGACAATCAACCGATATCCGCCCTGCCCTACAAAACAAACTAAAATTTGCTCCCCTACCACCTAAAAACATGTCCCCTGCCCTAGCAAAATTAAAATTTCCCCTGCCCTCAAAAATTGCTCCTGGAATAGCTTTTTCGATGAATAGCTCCGTTGGACTTAGTTTGTCCATAGATGTAGGAAGCATGGTTTGTCCAATTTGTCAATCCGACACTGTTATGTCGGTCTAGAGCACAGCAACGTACGCGAAACGTCGCTTCACGATCGTTGCCTGTCAATTTCTATCTGTGGTCAAGAGAGTGTCGCTGGGTGTCGCGATATGTCGCCGTTTCAATTTTACAATGAGTGAATCTGTCGAGTATCGCCTCAGTCGTTTATTTTAAGTCATGAAGAATCGCTTTTACGTGTAACTGAAGTTGATTTTGGTTTCATACCCGAGGCCATAATAGTACATGTCACAGTGGAAAGCGAAATAGCGCACGAAAACCCGGTCATTTTTTATGGTGAGCAAAAGGACTGCAGCAGATCACATGTGAAAACCACAAAAACAAGTGCGACTTTCCCGCATTCCTTGAACTTCTCAACTACAGAATTTTTTAGAGTATCGAGAGTTGGTCGTCTCATCTCTGAAAGCAAGCAAGCAAGCAAGTGACGTCTTGTACTATAGGCACAAAAATCGGCACTAAAATGAACTGGGCAACCATTTCACACTTGGTACGTGCATAAATTACGGGCTGTGAGACCGGAAGTCGAGCGCTAGCGAGAGAGCGAGCGCGCGTCGTCGCAGAACGCAGACCTGTAAACCATTCCGGCTGTATGATTTTTTTAAACTTTTCTCGTCTTGTAACCAGACTCTAACCGTTACCAAACAGTGTACAGTTAATATAATTATAAGCTAGATACGTATTTGACAAACAGATTATGCCCTGAATTATCTCTCTAGTGTTTATCGTGTAAATAGTACCCACCGCTTACGCTGACCAGCCTCACGTTTCTACGCACAATTTTCATCATTTTTAGGCGAACTAATGTTTAGGACTTGTCAGAAATTCTCTAACCTGATGCCCAATATTTAACCTAGACCCAGATCGAATAATGTTTTTTGAAACGCACAAAAATCCGACTTTTTTCGGCGATTTTGTGTGAAAAATGGGACGTTTACACAAATCGTCGATTTTCTCAGTTCCGATTTTTGCTATGTATGCGCACCTTCAAATGAGTGTAAGTCGGCGACGCGTGGGCGGATTTCCCCGATTCTTCGCATGCTAACACTTCATGAATAGACCTGAAAAACCGTGTCTTAGATTTTTGATAAACCCCCCTGAAGTGACGATAACTTGACAAACGTGAACAAAAGCCGATAATTTATGCGAAAATCCGACAGTTCACACTTCGAAGGCTCACTGCGCAGAAACAAAGCGAATTTCAAAAATCCAAAAACGGTTTTTCCCCCTGTATATCCAGCTGTCTAGTGCCGTTAACAGATCACTTAGGGGTGCTGCCAATTCTTACTTATACTCTTTTAAGTGAAAAAATTCAAAATCACATGTTTTTGACTTAAACAAACATACCAATGCATGTTTTGACAACTAAACAAAATTTTTACCTTCTTCAAATATAGACCTATTAGAAAATGTACCACATGTTGGGTGTGAGACCCTGTTTTCTATGTGAAACTTTTGATTGAAAATATGTGTCAACCAAACTGAGTCACTACCTTAAAATAGCCACAAACTTTCCCCAATTGTATGACGTCATCAGAAGCCTTTATAATATGCTAATGAATCACACCACTTGTAAGTTGTATTATGCACTATCGCATAGCTTGCACAATCTACACCGATATGTATGGTAGATCGTGCTGATATTAACCGCCAGAAATCGATTCCTTGTAAATCAGTATTAGACGTTTAACTGTAATACACCGTATAAAATTACCTGCTGACAACCTTCAAATGTACGACGGTGAACTTGTCTGTGTTTGAGTAACTTTCCGAAGATGGGTGACCATATCAATTCACTATTCCTTCAATCCTTGATCACTGCCGTCACTTTGCTTATGTTTCAACCACGATCGAGAGGGTATATAATGCGATCACAACAAGAAGACAACTGCCTGAGAACTACAACTGTAAGTTGATGCTTCGCATGTGATCGTTATCAATACAATCTACTTCTTCGTGGGCTGAAAGTAATATTTTGTATACCTTTTCCACATCCGTCTAAGTTCCGTATGTCAGCTGCGTAGGCGTACGAAATCTCGTATGCGAAACTGTCAACTAGAATGACCGTTGCTGGCGTCCCGTCGATTTTTTTTATTGGGTGTTTTCAGTGGGCAAAAAAAGTGGCAGAGGTATGTCTTTCCAGGGGACCTATAATTCTTAAGCAATAAAAAATTGCACTGAGCAACTTCACTCCAGTGAAGCATTCGAACTGTCTGAAACACAACGAAATAAAAACAACCTGTTTTTCAACTCTCCCAGTTTCTCGAATGTTTGTAATCATTTCACCTTTTCTATAGAGGGCGTACTGCTGCCGCCATTTGCTGGATTACATGTGTAGAGAAGCAGGCAACATATTGAATGTTGAAAAATGTCAGCCCACTTTATACCACCAACAATCCAAGACAATGCTTATGGCTGGGGGCCATGTGAGATCCCAGAGCAATTTAAGGATATGCCATACCAACCATTCTCCAAAGGAGATCGCCTCGGAAAGGTAGGAAGATTGTGAATGCGTCAGGCTGTGAATGCTGCATGCTGGTCTAGACGTTTCGGCACCAAGTCGTTTCGGCCCAAGACGTTTCGGCCTCCCGATTTCAGGCCCCAAGTCGTTTCGGCACCGCGACCCAAGACGTTTCGGCACTGCTCAGGGATATCTGAGGGAACTAGTGCTGGAGCGTAATGTTGCACATCCAAGCACTAAAAAAGTAGTGTCAAATAAAATTCATGTACATCATGCTTCACTTTGTGAGAACATATTAAGAGACCGTAAGAAAAAAACTTCATATCGTTTTTAAATCTGTGACACAAGTTTATCGATAGCAATAGCCGCCGAAACGGCAAATGTTTGAAAGTGGTGCCAAAACAGCACGGTAAAATGCACAGAAAAGTACTCGTCAGAACGCAAAGGTCACGCTTACGAATATGACGGTCCGGTCAGCCAATTACTAAATAGTTTGAAAACAAATCGAAACAGGGATGCCGAAACGTCTTGGGTTGCGGTGCCGAAATGACTTTGGGCCGGAAATTGCGAGGCCAAACGACTTGGGTCGAATGACTTGGTGCGAATGACCAGCAGGGTTTTACATATCTTTTTACTTTTGAGAGTCCCTGGGACCCCTGGTGTTAGAAAATGGGAGTCCTACATCAAAATATGGGGGTCCCAATTTATTTCAAAAGAATATTTTATTGTTTATCCATGCCATGGTCTTCACTGTGTTCAGTTAGTGTTATAACACACGGCAAATGGTTGCGCATTTCTTAAAATTATTCTTACATGAAAATTCTAGTTCACACTGAGGTCCCTCATTGATCAATTCAAAGAACACTATTCATAATTGAAATGATCTCATAACTTTAATGACAAGTTCACAAAGTTGTGAAATTTGAACAAGTATTCAAATTGTCAAATTGACAAGAAGGTAAGTAATTTCATACTCTGAAATGGCATTCACCCAGCAAGTCCAGTAGGTTGAGTTCACACTCTGCCAGCAGCTCCTTCAGCAAATAACCTAGCATTGTTTATGAAGTCAAAATCATCTGTGATGGGGCCAACCAGTTTGATGAACATTAGTCTATTAAGCCTTTGAGGATTGAGTCTATTTCGTGCCCTCTGTTTGATGGCATTTTGTACTGAAAAGCCCCTTTCACATGGGGCAGAGGACACTGGTATGAAAAGAGCAATTTTAGCAAGAATGGCAAGATCAGGATACTCCTCTGTAAAATCAGTTAGCAACAGCTTGATATACATATCAAAATTCAGTGCGTCCCTATGAGATCTTGTGAAGTGTTTGTAAACAAGAAAGTGTGCCCTAGCTCTATCAGCATCAATACCAGGTGTATTGTTATGATGATTCAACAGTTGATCAAGCTGGTTGACCCCATAGTCAGGTAGGTTGGCCAAATTTTCAGGATATCTGTGTGGGTTTAGAATTACATTAAAACATTCCAGAATATTCATCTCATCATCTGGAAATCTGCAATCTAAATTCTGCAGTAGTTTGTTGATATAATTTTCTCGTACACTACAGAAGCTCTGTCTGAGTGGCTGATTGTAAGTGATTTTAATGTTTTTGTATGTGTTTTTCTGACCATTGCCAGGAACATCACCCAAATCATTAAAGACTTCTCTGACAGTGTGTGAATCATTAGTCATTGTATTCAATGTGTCCCTAATAGACTGAACACTTTTTTTGATATGGGATAGGTTGACAGAATCTTTCTGAAATGTAAGGCTCAAAATTCCAATCACAGTAAGGACATCAATCAATAAGGCAGTGAATAGCAGAAACAATGAATTGGAGACAAATTTCAACAGCCCATCATTCTTTCCCCTTTTTGTCACTTGCAAGTGCCAAGGCAATTGGCTCAAAACTGATGAAAATCATCTTGACAGCTGATTCAACCGACAACCAGCGAACAGATGTAGGCTCAGTAATTTGTTTCGCCTTTCCATTCAACAGAGTTTGAATTTCTCTAAGTTTGTCATATCTCACACTAGAGTCATTAAAGTATTTATACAATGAATGGATTATATTATGATATTCTTTGCAATATTCAATATCTCTGCCTGCTTGAGAAGCAGCAAGATTCAATCGATGTGCAACACAATGCACTTGAACAAGGTTGGGATTTCTGGCTTTTAATTTTGCACCCAACCCGTTCAAACGACCGGTCATTACGGCCGCCCCGTCTGTTCCCAGTCCATATATTTTGTCTACGGCCGCGTCACAGATTTCTTTCCTAGTCAAAAATTCAATCAAGGCGTTTTCGATCCCTGCAGCAGTGGCAATTTGCTGGTTACCGAGGAAAGAAACATTCGCCTCGCCATTCTGAATATATCGAACATATATGGCAAGTTTCTTATGAACGGTTATGTATTGTCACAAGTCTCATCCAACATTATACCGATGAAATCACTTGCATGTATGCTATCAATCAGGGACTTCTCGATCACACGTTGAATACACTCTTCAAACTCCATAACTATCTGCGGACGTTTGTAATATTCAATGTCAAAGCCGTTCAGATTCTGTAGATGCATGATGTCAGTGAATACATCGCATGGAAGGTCACGTTTAGCGATCAGATAAACAGTACGTAATTGTGCAGCGTACGCCTCGAGTTCGTTTACCCTGCACCTGCCGGTCCTCTGCAGATTTGCGAGCGGTAGTAAATTGTGACCTCAAGCTTAGGATTTTAACACTTGTGAGATGACTTTTCGAGTCCTGATGACGAGTGAGAGTTGAATGTTGAAAATTAGAACAACCTTCCGTGAACGGGCATGTAACATTCGATTTCAAACATACATCGCATTCCATGACGTTTCGCTCTTCAGAATATCGAAGCCATTTGTAAATCTATTGAGCCAACTTCTGTTGAATGTTCGTAATTTTGCTGACTTGGCCGGGGGATCTGATGTATCAGTATCGCATGGCGTAGCTGCTGTTTCGGCCTCTACCAAACCTACATCGTGCTGGTTGCTGCGGCTGTCGAAAAACTTTCGCAGATCGGCTTGTTTTGGGTATTTGACACGACCCGCCATGATGCATAGAAACATGTATTGATCGCCGCAAACAAGAAATCGACCAATTAAGAATCAGTTTACACTTTTTACGGTAGTAAAATTTGTTTCCGCGGGTACCATTGGTCATCAAACAGTGGAGGCCAATGCACTACGGAGCATTCTATTAAAGTATGGGGTCGGTAAGGTTACTGGGATGTGTTGTACGTGTTCAGCAGCTTCGCGAGATATACACCAGCAACAGATATTTCTGCGTCCGAAGGGACGCGTAGTTTAGTTTTTGAGGGGTCCTGGTCCGGTTTTATGCGTAAAGGACGCAGAAATGCGCGTCATGTAAAACCCTGACCAGTTACCGTTGAGACGAGTCGAGAACAAACGCCATGCATATGTCTGCTCTGTGTTCCCGGCGTTGTACGGCCGCCGGGAACTCACAGCATCGTACGCAGGGCTCGAAGGTAGAAGCGAGACCGCTTCTACCTCCATAGATGATAGTTTGATCATCAACAGGAGGGACTATGGATCATCATAGAAGCATGGCTCATGAGCCGACTAAGTTTGCAGCCGCAACAACTTTTGCCCCTTCGGCCTTGCTGATTACGAAAAGCTCTTGGCCACTGTTTGGTGTTAGGGTTTCTTGACGTTTCGGCACCAGGTCGTTTCGGCCCAAGACGTTTCGGCCTCCCAATTTCAGGCCCCAAGTCGTTTCGGCACCGCGACCCAAGACGTTTCGGCACCGCTGAAGGCTACCTGTGGGAACTAGTGCTGGAGCGTATATTGTTGCAAATCAAAGCACTAAAAAGTAGTTTCAACTAACATTCACCATGGAGGTAGGAAGCTACCTCCATGCATTCACGTACATGCTTTAATCTTTGTGAGAACATGGGAAGAGATCGTAAGAAAAAGCTTCATATCATTTTCAAATCTGTGACACAAGTTTATCGATATCAATAGCCACGAACATGGCAAAAGTTTGAACGCGGTGCCAAAACAGCACGGCAAAAGTCACACAAAATGCATGTGAAAGTACTGGTCAGAACGCAAAGGTCACGCTTACGAATATGACGGATCAGTCAATACTAAATACAGTAGTTTGAAAAAAAAAACGAAACACGGATGCCGAAACGTCTTGGGTTGCGATGCCAAAGTGACTTGGGGCCAGAAATTGAGAGGCCGAAACGACTCGTTGCCGAAAAGACCAGTTACCGGTGTAATTCCTTTGACTGACTGTTGTGTCCTGAGCGTGGACTTATATAATTCAGTCCTGATATCACACATCTAATGATCTGTAACTTTACAGAATACAGGATTTGTGACATACACTGTACCTCTAGATCTTCAGACTGAGATAACGGTTCCCAGACACTTCGCACCAAAACCACTTCGCACCATACCATCTCGTCCCATACCATTTCGCACCAAAACCACTTCGCACCAAAACAACCTCGTACCAAACCTCTTCGCCCAAAAATCACGTCACCCAAAACCATTGCGCCCCAAAAACAATGCCACTTCACTCCCCAATTTATCGCTAACCGTTAAAAGCTGAAAATAACCAACCACTGCCAGTGAAGTTATAATCACCTTTCTATCATCCCAGGACTGAAATCTTGAAATTGTACACATTTCGAGAAAATGACATCGCATCATGCAATACCGAGCACGGAACCTGAAATATACCATTTAGTAGTTTGCGTGTTTCTTTTTTTTCTAAATATACCGTATGGTTTCATGGAAGAATAAATGGTTCGTGGTAGCCAAGTTGTAGGTAAAAACAACGTTATGATTCGTGGCACCCGCGTCGACGTTTTAGCCTGTTTTAGGACGAGATGACGGAAGTAAACCTTTAATAGTGAAGTGGTTTTTGTACGAGGTGGTACTTGGGGCGAAGTGGCGTTGGACGAGGTAGTACTTGGACGAGGTGGTTTTGGTGCGAAATGGTTTTGGGACGAAGTTGTGTGGGGCGAACTGGTTTTGGTGCGAAGTGTCTGGACCCAGATAAACAGTATCTTGCAATTTAGTGGGATTACTGAAAGGTTGCCAGACACTTTGCCCCAAATCCAAGTCACAGCATACCACCTCGTCCCATACCATTTTGCAACTAAACAACCTCGTACCAAAACCACTTCACTGGAAGAGTCTCATTGCCCCAAACCCATTTCACCCCAAACAACTCTAGTTCACTTCAAACTGTCACCAACCTGTAAAGCTGAAAATAACTGGAAACCCCACCAATACCCATGAAGATTTCATCACCTATCATAGCCTTGAAAATGAACACATTTCGAGAAACTAACAACAGCATGCAAGACCGTAACCATATTATCTACTCTACATACAGATGTGTAGGGAGACAGCGTTGTCACAGATGGACACCTTCACCACACTCTATTACTCATCAGGCTACAATTGTACTTGTGAACGTGGTTTGCAGGCATATTTGCAATATTCCTTTTTTCCAATTCTACACAGTCTATGATTTTGGAAAGAAGGAAAGATTTGTGGTAGCCAAAATGTCTTGCCACAGCATATGTCTAAAAGTGCAATGCAAGACATTACACTGTGATCTATGGGGTGAAATAGTTTTGGAGCAAGCTGGTACATGTAGTTGAGTGACGTGAGGTGAGACAAGGTAGTATTTTGGATGAGGTGGTTTTGGGACAAAGTTGTGAAGGGCAATCTGGTTTTGGTGCAAGGTGTGTGGACCCCATTGAAGTATATAACTTGGCATACACCACATAAACGTTGTGATATGGTACATCTATATTCATTTGAAGTATGACAGGGTTAACAACATATCTTGACATTAATTAATGGTCATATGTATGTATTGAATTTATGAAAGCACCAGGGCATACAGATTGAAAACAACTGCTGAAATGAAAATCACAATCTGAAAATTAGCTGAGAGAGTGATAGGATAGTGATTAAAACAGCTGTCATAAAACAGTATGGACAGTCATGAAGGAGAGTAAAAGATTATAATGGTCTATAGGAAACATAAGGGAAGAAAATATTTACGATCAAAGCAATAAACCTGGAGCTTAAGATACATGTAGTTAAAAAAAATATTTTTGTCCCTGGTCAGAATCTTGAAACGGGGTCCAGACACTTCGCACCAAAACCAGTTCGCCCCACACAACTTTGTCCCAAAACCACCTCATCCCAAGTACTACCTGGTCCAACACCACTTCGCCCCAAGTACCACCTCGTACTAAAACCACTTCGCCCAAAGTATAGTACCATCAACTCGTCCTAAAACAACGATGCCACGACATATCATAACACTGTTTTTACCTGCAACTTGGAAGCATTAATGTTTCGGGACAGTTTGGCTACCACAAACCATTTATTGTTGCATGAAACCATAAACGGTAGAGTAAGAAATGAGAAAGAAGAAACACGTAAACAACTCAATGCTACAACTCAGGTGCCGTGCGTGGAATTGCACGATGTCATTTACTCGAAATGTGTAGAGTTTCAAGATTTCAGTCCTGAGATGACAGAAAGATGATGAAAACTTCGACGGCAGCAGTTAGATATTTTCAGCTTACCGGTTGGCGATAAGTTTGGGGCGACTTGACTTTTTGGATGAAGTGGTTTTGGTACAAGGTTGCTTTGGTGCGAAGTGGTTTTGGTGAGAAATGGTAAAGGACGAGATGGTATGGTGCAAAGTGGTTTTTGTGCGAAGTGTCTGGGAACCTCTTGAAACACCCTATTATGTGTAGGGGATCAAACAACTTTACTCTTTCTCTCTGCCATTGTTGATCAATCAAAGTACTGGTATTTTCATTCTTTATATCTTGTCGTAATTTGACAACAAAATAACCTAGCCTCATATGAAAGAGTGCCTGCTCGAATAAACACCTTTGGCTAACAAAGTTAGCCTGACAACTCTAGTCAGTTCACTGTACCTGAACTTGCCCTTAGTGCTGGACAATGATATGACTATGAGCCTAAGCCTGTAAAATATTGCAAACACAAAACAGTTCTCCTTGGGACAAGATGCCACTTGTGACATGACCCTTTTCAGGATCAGCACACTGTCCAAAGAGAATACTTGTGTTTATATGAAAGACTTTCTATTATTTGGTGTAAGTGATGTGTGTAGAAAATGTTACTTGGTCCACAAGGTGAAGAACGTACATGTACAGTAAGTGCATGGCAATAAACCTGTAACCATGGGAGGTAGCTGCCTTCATGCTGTAAATGGAAACTTGTCTAGAATGATTGATCTATTAGAAACGAAAAGTGGTGAGCCCAATCATCTTGCTTCTAACTCAATGCTGTGATCTATTGTACTAATCTCAAAATGTTTCCTTTAACTTTGTATTTTTTGTAGGTTTCTGATTGGACAGGAACAACTTACCAAGACAAAAGATATTTAGGTAAGTATGATTGATACAACATGCACCATAATTATTTCACTATCAGTCTGAGACCCTTACTTTAATCTTTTGTATAGGACAACAGTTTTTGTAGATACAGTATACATGTATGGCACCTAACTTTCAATATGTAGGAATTTCTTTGCAGATTCAATCATACATCAGCACATTTAATATATCAATTTTTCTTGAGTCAACTAAAGCAATCTTGAAACAGAATGGAGTCAAAGTGGATTACTAGTGACCACATTGTGTTGATGCTTCAGATTGCCACTGTGACTATTTAGTACTGATTTTGAAATGACTTTAGCTAACAAGACTTGTGTGTTCCACCAGATCTGTCTATCAGTGTAAATTTGCTTGTAAATGTGTCTGTGGCAAATTCAAAAATGATTGAGTATTGGATGAGGTTTCGATATATTTTGAGATTTAACAACATGTATATTCTGACTTATGGAATGTTTCCAACATCAATTTCCTCTTTGCAGGAGTAACGGCATGTATGTTCATGTAGCTTTAAGAAATAATCCTCAAAGAAATAATCTAACTGAGTTGAAGCTTTTCATTTCACCATAATCCCTGTGGAATTGAACGAGCAGACAAAAACAAGTTTATATTCGTCATTTTAGTCTCTGTCAAAAAAGTCCAGTCAATCAATTTCAAAGGCTTGTCAGACTATAATTGTAATAAATATTGCCTTTTCAGCATATACTGAGTGAGACTGTGAGTTGAGTAAGAATTTCTATTAATTGATCAACTCACAAAATTTTCAAAGAATGTGAAAACAATTTTTCTTTGGGTGCAAATCTCTTTTCATCGGAGTTTTCTATCCTAAAATGATGGTTGGGAAACCATTGGACCATGTTCCATGTTGTTAGGAGAATGCAAGATGATTTACTGTAAAGCATGGCTTAATTCCCTAATGTATCAATTTACACATTCCTGAGCATGCGCAGTAGAATCTAGATGACCACTTCGGTTACCAGAAAAATAAGAGCAGCTCTTGCTTATCACAGGTTCTAGTTATAAACAAAATCAAAGGCTGCAGAGATGAAAGAAACTGAGTGTGTTGTAGAGCAATAATGTGATTGATTGATGACATGGTTTGATCCAAAAGGGATGAAATTATTAAATTGTGCTGTTTTCCACCTTGCGCTACTATTTAAAGCTATTTTCTATGTTTTTATGAGCTGCAATGTAGTTTTTCAAAGAAGGGATAAATTACAAACTGTTATTTTTTCATAGACGTAATGCCAATGCACAGTTCATTTGCAGATATTTTGTTATGCAAATTAGCCAGTAATGTTTCACCACGGTCCCTCCACAAACACTGATGTCTGGAAAAACACAGTGCATGCATTCTGTATTCTGTAAAAGATCGACACTTTTTCTAGGGTCTATGCGTCAAACAACAACAATTACTTTATGTACAGTGTCAATGATATTGTTTGCTTTCCAAGTATGATCCCTTCATAAATAATTTCCAAACCAAGTTTTCAGGAGCTAGTGCTAGAGTTTAGATTTTAAAAGCTCACTGCAAAATGCTGTGTAGCAAGGGAATTTTTGATTTAGCTGTGCCTTTTATCTTTCAACACGCCATTTGTTCAACTTTAAAATTGTCAACTATTTGTTTATTGTTACTTTGTTTGACTCTTCAAGTTTAGTTTTAAATGTATGTGTTGTGACGACGCATACAATATATTTGATGATACAGTAAGAAAAATGTACTAAAAGATTTCAGTATTTACATTTATGTTCATTATTTTGATTATTTTCACACCTTTCAACCAGGAAAATACAATTCCCAGTTTGGTTCAGGCACTCAGTATGCTTACTACCACGATGAAGATGAAACAACCTTCCAACTTGTTGATACAGCTAAGATTCCTAAACCATTGTATCAAAGAAATAGATTCAGAGTCAATCAGGTGAGTGTGTGTTCAATTCAGTAAAAGTCAATCAGACTATCAGTTGTTCTGTGTGGAAAGAAAAGAATGATTGAAATCTAGGAAATAGGAAAGATACCTGTCAGATTTCCTATATCATTTACAGTGCAAGACATTACTGTACAGTGACCTCATGGAGAAAATATCCATAAACCCTCCTACCCTCATCATTCAATTTATATATATATATATATATATATATATATATATATATATATATATATATATATATATATATATATATATATATATATATATATATATATATATATATATAATATATATATATATATATATATATATATTATATATATATATGTATTGTATTCATTTATAATTTCATTCCAATGATAAGATTGATTTATTTCCCCAAATTGTATAAATTATGATAATATTTCATGAATGGATATCCAGTAAAGAAGTTGTATGTAAAATAATGATAACCGTCATGGTATGTCATGTGATGATGATTGTATGGTATGTCTGACTGTGGGGAATCTGAATTCTGTACTGGTTCAAGTGGAAAGGAGAAAACAAAAATGGACTGGCCTCAACAATATTATTCTTAAACTGTCTATGATTTGCAGCGTAATATCAGAAGAGATCGTGAAAGACGAGAGCAGAGAGCCAATGCTGGAATGCAGACTCTGACTAAAGCACAGAAAGAAAGACAACGTCAAATGAGAAGACTTCAGAAACAGTTTGGCAACAAGAAGTGGACTGACAATAGATTCCAAGTATGTATCATGTAGTTTATGTATCTGTTCAGATAGTTTTCATGATGATCCAATCAAACAATGCAAACACAGTGTCTGTAAACAGTAACACAAATTCATGTTTTGAACAAGTAAGGAAATTGAAAGCACTCTGGCATGATTTGTTTACCTTGACAACTATAATGAAAAAGAATATAATACATGTAAATCTATAAAACAATAAAATTTCTTATGAAATACTAATAAAAAGTGAATATTGATGCAAGTGTGTCGGCAATGTTTGTTGGCCTGTCACATCATTATGCATGCTATGTCTGTATTGTCATTCTCCTATTGTTCAGAGAGTACTGAATATGAAGCCGTATTTTAACATATCGAAATATGAATCATATTTTCACTGTAATAGGAACTACTTATGGCACAGCATTTGGTGCAGCCCAGTGAACTGTACTCCCAAATCTCCAAAATGTTGAGCTAAAGTCAAAATTCAAATTGTTGTTTATCTTCAGTTTTGACAGGACAAGCACAGTTTTACCAAAAATAAAAACATCGAAATTTTGCAAGTATATTACAAGTGGTACTGGTCATGACAGAGTGTGCTTTTCATGTTGTCTGCTTGTACTTTAGAACAAAGTGTAGAGGGCTCATTGGCATGCAGAACGACTGTTCTCTGTGCGCCAGTTTCCCGATAACAAGTTTCACTACCTCGAGAGTGCAATTTCATTTAGCACTACCACAAGCAATCATCAGAATCTGAGAACACAAGTGAAAATATACTACAAATGAGATGCATATATATGTTCTAGATTCATATAGTGATTCTGATTGTGAATGGCCATAGCTTTCTCTGAAGTTGTGTTTACACAGTATAACATATTCGGACCTCAGGAAGTCAAAATTAACTTATAAAATTGTGTGACCATGTTTATTGGCAATCATTTAGGCAAGCCAGCAGCCAAAATGTATAACCATATCTTGTAAATAGCTTTTGAAATTATACGTACATTATCATGATTTGCGTGTACAAACAACAGTTGATGATTTCTTTATCTTCAAATAAAGTGTGTGACAGCCAAGTACTTATTATGTTGACTTTTTTCATCTGTTAGAGGGTCCAGTAAAGAACCGTGAGGCTTCTGTGGAAGTGAAACCTACCTGGAAGGTTGTAGAAGAAATGGATTTCCCAAGACTTAGTAAATTGAAATTCATGGATGTCAAGGATCCAGAAGATCTGTAAGTTTAGAGGATGTGTGTCTTTGTATTGAATTTACACAGCTTATGTTGCTAATTGGCATGTCAGATACATACATGCAGGGCTGTCAATTATAGCCGGTCACCGGCGGCAAATCGCCGTCTGGAGACTGGTCTTGCCGCCGGCTGTTTCCCTATTCATGGCCTGCAGTGACGATCTTTACACACGTTATGAATCTTTCCTGTCCCAATTCTATCGTTGGCTGCGCTGTGCTATAGAGGCGCAGCCCCTAAGGCTCGTTGGTAGCCAATTTCTGATTGGTTTCAATCGGTACTGTCAAAAAGCTTTGCGTGTTCTGATTGGTTTTCGGACGTACACGATCGATATGGCTACGAAAAGAACGACAGCCACGTTGGATTTATGGGTCCAAAAAGACCCCGAGAGGCTTACACTGGCTCTGGATATAAAAGTAATGTTCATATTTGTAAATCATTTTATTTTCCTGAGGAATTTCAGTGATCGGGGGTTCAATCCATCAATGGTATAGCATGCAATGTAGATTTCACGCCGCGTCTGAGCAAAGTGCCATAGCATTACGTGTATTTAGCGACTGGAATTTTGATTTGTTTTCCCGTTTGCAGATCGTGAACACTCTTTACAATGAGTAAGAATCGTTTACTCAGCGCAAAAAAAAACTTTGTGGGGATTGACATAATTTTTAGTGAGTTTTGACTACCACTGAATTTGTTTGCACCAAGCCGCCGTTCTATGAAATGTATAGTTACGGTAGTACATGCTGTGTACTGTGGTCGTTTCGAAGGCCCGAGAATTGAAGTTTGATAAATATTTTCCGACATCTGAAATCTTTCCTCAAAAGCAAATATCGGTATTCCGATCCTTCAAAATCATTTACCAAGACCAACATTTTTTAATGTTTAGGGCAATCACAAAATTTAGCTAGGCTTGACTATATACTTTCGCTATACATATCTTGCACGTACGTCACGTATGGCGGTAAACCATGTTTTGAATATGGATATATCATGCATGTAGTGAGCCTACCCACTTGGCCGGCGTGGGTTTCGACAAAACTCGGACTACTGTGAGGGATATCAGAATAGATAGTCATCAGGAGAAAAGATTTGATCGTTACTTTCACGCCGCGCAAGGATTTACTACGTAAATAAATCAACATATTCTCAATCTTGTCGATTGAGAGGCCGACGGACAACGAAGCCACGCAATTTCATTAGCGGATGTAAACTTGAGTATGTAATTGTTTGTATGACGTAGCGTCTACTCAAATTGTCTCTGGTAATGGTCTCGTATTTACCCCATTACATTTGTAAATTTTCACACTGGAAATTCATAGCCGTAACTGAGGAGAGGTCTTGAAACAGACAAAATAAAATACAGCAGTATCAACCAGACACAGATCGGAATTTTTTGTCGTGACGTTATGACATCAGTCTTTGCAGTGGGGACAAGATTTTTTTTAACTCTAATACGATTAGCTGTTTTTGAATGGGAACGTATTACAATTATTGAATTACTTTCTGCAGATGTTGTTTCTTAAGAATAGTTTCTGCAGGTGTAGTTTCTAAAGATACATCTGAAGAAATAGTTTTTGCAGATGTAGTTTCTGAAGCTACTGTTTCATCAGCCTGAGAATCACACAATATTGAGGTATTGTCAGCTGGTACTGCCATACAAGCCTTTGGCTTGGACGAGTACTCCAGTGATTCTAAATATGGTTCAGATTATGATCTTTATTAAGCAGGTTGTAATTCAACAGAATTTGTATGCAAATAATAATAACCTGGTGTATCAATAAACATAAACTCTGTAATACTTCTGTTTGTCTTTCATAATTTATTTCACAAGATCCAATTTCAGTTACTTTTGATAGGGCTTCAGTTATAATAAACTTGACAGTAAATTGCCCTCAAAAGTGCCACCACAGGCCACCAATTGAAGATGAAATAATTAGAAAAGCTTCAGCTTCAGGAGGGGGGACACCCCCCTCCTGGCCTCCCCCCGCGTGCGCTTGCGCGCACGCCTTCCTCCGCTTCGCTCCGCACAAGGCTGTACCCTCCTGTTCTTTCACTTGTACCCTTCTATTCTGAAAAACATTGACAGCCCTGTACATGTAGCTTTAAAACCTTTGACCTGCCAGTACTGTCAGTCTGAAAATATTATTTTTCCAAAACATGAATTTCAATGTGAAGTCTTGCATCTTTCATCTTTAAATTCATACTCCAGTCATGTTTGACAGTTTACTGAAGCCCAGCCATCATGATCCATAGATTAAGTTTTGAGGAATTCACTTGTTTATACATGATTGTCGATATCAAAGATGGACTGCTAACCGTAGACTTCCTCACCATATTTTCCAACATTGGTGTGGTAAGTCAACATGAAGCCATTATGTGACCACACATTGTATTGTATTTGAGTGAATTGCTACACAGAGCAGCACAAAGGTCAAAGGTCATGGCAGATTTCAAACTCCATAAGCTGTATCTTTTTGCTATTTTTTCAGAACTTTTGTTTTGTGGTTTCCCTACACTTTCTGCATTGAATCCCTAAACTGTAATTTAATGCCAAGTATTTAGCATATCAACACAACCTATATGAGTATAATCTCCATTGTTATTGTTGGAAATTGTATTCAAGTCCGGACTAGAATTCATTTGTAAACAATAAACAACGATCACTACACACATACAAGCTGTGTTGACAAAAAGAATACTCGAAATTTCAGCATGACAAACGGATTAGGGTCAGACACGGTAGTTGATATACAGAACAGAATACTGAAAAACTTGCTACAAGTTACAGCTTATGTCCCTTTAACCCTTTTATCACTATTGTTTAGCCCAAACCAATTGTTATCAATGATGATTCTAGGCCTGGTTCTAGGGGATGGGCAAAACACAAACTTCAACAGAAATGGACAGTGGAAACAAAGCCACAAACATGCATAGTAGAGAAACGTGTATACCCACATGCATTTGTTTTACAGGATTGTGTTTGTAACGCCATCATGACTTCAGCTCTGAGGGATACTGTAATAATGAGACACTGCCATACTTCTTATTGTTGAGTAGGCTTATTTGGGTGAACAGGTTATAAACGCTTTGAAAGTTTCAATTTTCAACGTAACTCACTTTTGTATGCAAAATCATTTCCATTTCGGCAAGTATGCGTGTATGGAGTACAAGCATGATTCTTTGACTGTTTGTGTTTCTTTTCTCAGAATCCGTGCTGGATCCATGGAATATTATGATAAGAATTACGATAGAGTATCCACCAAATTGGAAAAGAAGTTGAAGAGAGTGAATCGTATCTTCCACAAAGTAACTACAACTGATGACCCTGTTATAAGGAAGGTGAGTGTCATGGAGTCATCTAACTTTACTGCTTCGAAAGGTATAAGATCTAAAAAACTATGTGAAATATTGCAGTGTTGCATGGTGTCCAGCACAAATACCCCATATTTCAACAAATGCCCTCTTAAACTCAAACACACAACACCTGCCCTCTACACTGAGATCTTGAGATATTGATATACACCGAGTATTGACAGTGGCAATCGGCCATCATGATAACCGCCTATCATTCAACAATGCATAGTTGATCCAAAGTATGAGTGTAATGAAATAGGTAGGAGTAGATCAAGGATGACAATTTCAGATCAACAATGTTTGAACTTTTGTTTATAAATCTATTTCTTCCACCAAAGTTTCCTTATCAGCTGGAGTAATACATTGAAAAATGACATTGTACCACAGCCAACTCATAAAAAGGGTTAACAGAGATTATTCTGTACTCATGTCATTGTATTTTGCCACATTGGTTTCATTCATGCTTTCAACTCGATGTTCCACAATTGTATAATTGCAGCTTGCCTCAAAGGGGAACGTGTTTGCTACAGACATCATCTTAGCAACCTTGATGTGTTGTAATCGTTCTGTCTACTCCTGGGATGTGGTTGTTCAGGTATGTGTCAACTGATCTCTGAGACAGAAACATTGTAACTCTAGTCTCCAATGGTACAACAGTTTTATTTCCCAGACAATGTTATAATTGCTGTATTTACTAATGTACATGGATGCACAGAAAATGTTCCAATGTAAAGCAGAAATAAACACAATTCGCTTTGTAGACAGCAGGAAGTTTTAAAATTTACTTGAAATCATTGAAAGTTTACACAAATTGCATCAACTATCGATGACTTCAAGCTTTGCCACGACTTGCAACCGCCAAAAAGCACCCTTCACAGCAGGGATCACATGCAGTGTATATTAATTGTAGTTTTTGTATAACTATTACAATACATTTTGAACATGCACTTGATTTGATACTTTTGTTTTGATTTATCAGTACAACATTATGCTATTACATGGCGTGTCAATATGTGCATACTTACTGCAGATGTGACAGAACACTACCCTGCTGTCAAAGCTAATTTGTACAACACTGAATCAAGATATTTCTTTTCTATGCAAGGAAATTGTACAGATTTCATGTACTGATATACAGCTGATCCAGGAGGTATTTCAAGATATCCCTAAATTGACACAAAGAGTTCAGAAATATTTGGAGGTAGAAGTTACACTGCAGAAGGCTGTTACTGTATATGTAAATGTATAGTATGCTTGTCATTGCAGTTGATCAAAACGTATCCCAGAATGTTTCATAAAACAGTAAAATAGTTTCTATCATTCTGTTTCAGCATGTTGGAGGAAAGCTTTTCTTTGACAAGAGAGATGAGTCAGAATTTGGTAAGTCACTATGATGGTCCATCTCTAGGCTAGAGGATTCATCACCTCTTTATACTTCAGTATTAACCATGGAGTCATTGACAGTGCTCACTATGCTAAAATATACAAGATGAACCACATTATATCCAAAGTTTGACAAAACAACAATTTTTTGTCACAGTGTAAAATATCTTGGCTCTAACACCATCTTAACTTTGAAACCATCAGTGAAATGATCAACTGTACCATAAGTATCAAATGTATGCAGTAAGAGCTGACCTTTGACATGCCAACAGTGTCACTATGATCTCTCGTCCATAACTTCGGATCATAACTTCGGTGATGGTGCGTGCAGGGCATGGCAGCTACAGTTGTGCCTTCTCTATGTATGCTAATTTTTCAAGTTATGTATATCCAGTCACATAGTCACAACTTACCCAGAACACATATTACATGTTGGTAGCAACTACTTCACCAACGAGTGCTAAAACTCAAAATGTGGAAGCAAAATCAGCACTGAGATAGCACCTTCTGC
The DNA here is from genome assembly GCF_041260155.1 of Ptychodera flava. Lineage (NCBI taxonomy): Eukaryota > Metazoa > Hemichordata > Enteropneusta > Ptychoderidae > Ptychodera > Ptychodera flava. The sequence goes on from NC_091942.1 coordinate 37,917,675, forward strand.
CCAGAGTTTTGATGTCTATCATCACTAAACCTAATGTCAATCAATATGACTGAAACCAAAGTTATGCAAAACATGAAATTCCCGTGCAAGAGCAGTTGGAGACACTATGCAAGTAGCGCCAATAAGCCTTAGCGGGAACACTGCTTCTGATGCACAGCAATGTCTTAAACAGAGTTTTCTGTACCACGTTATGATATTGTGTGCACTTCTCACTCTTCCATGCACTGATGAGACAAAATGATTGTGAAATGTTTGTAGTTGTTTGTAAGATTTCTTTGATCAGGTTGAAATGAACCAAAATGAGTAAAAGACGCTCCTTGTTTCCCTTTTATCAGCATACAATTGACAAAGGCAGTTATATGTTTATTGACAAGTTTCACAGCTGAACTTGTAGCATAGGATAATTGCGGTACTGCAAAGAAACTTGTGTAGTGAAAATTGATACAGCTGCTCTTGCTGAACAGATGAAGTAGTGACTCTTCAAAAAATTTTCTTTGTATTCAGTTACACTGGAAATTGTGTCAGTTCCGTAGATAATGCATTGCTTTCATGGTTTTTCAGATTTACTAACTGTCAATGAGACAGCCACAGAACCTCCACAGGAAGAGGAGAAACACATCAATGCACCAAGGAATCTAGCTTTGGAGGCAACATTTGTCAACCACAACTTTTCTCAACAATGTCTGAAAATGGTAAGGAAATATTCAGTGTCACAGTACACCAGCAACCTTCATTCTTCAGGCACAAGTGATATTTCTTCAGTCAGATTGTTTTAGCTTTTGGAATTTGAAATGGACTTATTGTGCCAGGCCTATGCTTGACTTGTAGAAGACGTCTCTGTCTTTTGTAATTATAGAGGTCTAGATGTCACTCTAGGATGTATACATTCTGTACCAATTCCAACACCACACTGTCATCCAATCAGCTTTGTCTATTTCCAGTTTGTTGTAAGTTTTCAAGTGACAAGCAGTTTCTCTGACTGTCCATGTTTCCATGCGTAGACTGAATGACTGGAAAGTTGTCTTGTTATGAGTAATACACAAGTCCTCCGTTGGGTTATACAATTGGTTAATGTACGTGTATCTGTGAGCCAAACAAAATAGTTTTTAACATGTTCAATACCTGTGCATGTATGCCACAACTAAGCGAAATCATTCCATGGTCTGTTTTCATTGGACTTCCCTTCTCACTCTGTTTGCTTCAGAAATTTGGAAGAATTGATCCAACATAGACTGTGTTGATATCATGAACGATTACTTTATCCATAGAAATAGCTAATATGTTATTGTAAAATTGATTCTACCAGTACCAATTGAAGTTCTATTCTTCATCATTTCATACTTTGCTAACATCTGAATGTCTCATATTTCAAAATAGCTCTCTCTATTGTGTTTTGTGTAATGTGTTGGGTATCAATCATATTGCATAATGTTTAAACATTTTTGTAATGAACAATCATAGTCATGGGTATTATTGGTTGTTTGGATTATATTTGACACTGCTGTGTATTTTTTTTCTTCAGAATAATGAAAAGTATTCATTTGAAGATCCTAATCCATTTCAGCAAGATGAATCTGATGGTGAGATTGCTTCTGTTGGATACAGGTAAGGTGTCCCATGCTGTCAAAGAACATATGCATTTCTCTATTGATAAAAAATCAGGATAAATGACGTCAATAACATATCATTGTATACAGACAAAGTAAACTCTACCATTGCTCTGTATGCATTCAATGATGAGTCCAAAGAATGAGATCTCTACTTCTGCTTCAGCATTGCTGTGGATAAGAGATCACCCTATCAGTGATTCTTGGGTAATATGGAAACCCACTGATGGAAATTGTTTCATTGTTTCACACTCAGATTGATAGGTTTCCCACATAGATTCTTCTTATTCTTTGGGTTTGATCATTTGATAATAATGAAGCTATTGTAGACACATTAATCACAACATTGTAGTTGCTGGTACCCAAGTTGCCAGAGTGTAGATCTTTAAGGAAAAGTCAGATAAGATACATGCAAATTTTCTTTCCATGTTCTGAAATCTGACATTTACTTTCAGTTGTCAGAGCATGCTTTTTTTATAGAATTCAATATTTTATTTCAGTTTCAGTCTTTCATTCGTTGATATACTTTTTTCTACAAAAAGTGCTGGCAAAGTAACAATTGTTATGGCAGATTCTTTTCCAATGTTTAATTTCCCCCATCAACATCTGATAGTCACTATCCCATAATGAATAAAATACTACCAGGTAAGTTCAATTGATCAGAAAGATAAATATGGTGTTCTGATTATTCTGTTTCAATTCAAGGAAAAGGTGCATTCTGTACAGCAAGTGTAAAAAGGAGTACCAGTTTTCACTAAGCTTCAAAGTAAACCGTAAATCAGTAATATCTTTTTCAGTCTGGATGTAAAACAGTCTATAAATGCCAGATAGCAAGTTACAGGGATGACCACATGTCTTTATTTTGATTGAATGAAGAATGTATGCAAAATGGATTTCATTAAAGTTTTTATTGATGTACAGATTTCTTGAACTTTGCATCCATGGCCAGTAGTCAAGAATTTTGCACGTTTTACATTTTTTACATTTATCCATGCACGAAATACATTCTTTACATTTAATACATTTATTACATGAAAGGTCTGCACGAAATACATTCTTTACATTTAATACATTTTTTTACACGAAAGGTCTGCACGAAATACATTCTTTACATTTAATACATTTTTTACATGAAAGGTCTGCACGAAATACATTCTTTACATTTAATACATTTTTTACATTTATGTCACGAAAGGTCTGCACGAAATACACTCTTTACATTTAATACATTTTTTACATTTATGGCACGAAAGGTCTGCACGAAATACATTCTTTACATTTAATACATTTTTTACATGAAAGGTCTGCACGAAATACATTCTTTACATTTAATACATTTTTTACATTTATGTCACGAAAGGTCTGCACGAAATACATTCTATGGTCGGGTCGGGTTTAGCTGGGCTTGCACGAAATACATTCTTTACATTTAATGCATTTAATTCATTTTTTACATTTAAGTCACGAAAGCTCCGATGCACGAAATACATTCTATGGTCGGGTTTGGTTTAGCCTAGCAGGGCTTGCACGAATACATTCTTTACATTTTATACATTTAATACATTTTTACATTTATGTCACGAAAGGTCTGCACGAAATACATTCTTTACATTTAATACATTTTTAGCTCCCATAGCCATATGTATATATGGCAATGGAAGCTATTCTTATAGGCTGGGGAAATGTCTGTATGTATGTATGTCTGTATGTCTGTGTGTCTGTATGTCTGTATGTCTGTATGTCTGTATGTCTGTCCGTCAACATCAAAAACTCCAAAACCGCTGTACATTCATCTTTATATTTGGTGTGTACATGGATGATGGGCTGTAGATGAGATTTTGTTCAAATGAAGTTGTCATTGCCAAAAATATGCAAATTAAGTGAAAAAATGTAAAAACAGTCAAAATTGAAAAAAACTCAATAACCACTGAGCAGATTACATGCAAAATTAGCATGTAAGTACTTTAGGCTGACATGAAATGATTGTGCACATCTTGGGTCAGTATCTTGGACTTGCTATTTTTCATGAATTTTTTTGTATTTTCTCCCATTTTGGTCAAAAAATCTTCTTCTCTGAACCACAAGTCAGATTGATTTGAAACTTGGTATGGAAGTGCATAGGAGTGACCTTTCCCAAATTTGGGCAAATCGTGGTGAAATTTGCATATTTTTAGTTTACACGTCCATAGACTCCCATGTATGAGGCAGATCTCCATAGACTCCCATGTATAAGGCCACAAAAAATAAAATTTTAGTTTCTCATCGTATTCATATTGCAAAAAGGATGCAGTGACACAATTATTAGTCCCAACGGATGAAGTCCAGTGGGCTTATAGATCGGGTCATGTCCGTCTGTTCGTCCATCCGTGAGTCAATCCGTTCACGCAGATATCTCGGATATTTTGACAAAATGTCATGTGACCTTGATGACCTTTGATCTCAAATATACATATTTGTCCATAATTCAGTAACCACAAGTGCTACCACCCTTCATATATGGTATGATTGGACACCTCATGACGCCACATATTGTACCTAATTAATTATGCACATATCTAATTTTGAGCGAGCCAATAGAGCTAGAGGTCTGATTTTTGGTATATAGGGATAACTTAGCAAAACAGTTTTTTTGACAAAATGTCACGTGACCTCGGTGACCTTTGACCTCAAATATACATATTTGTCCATAACTCAGTAACCACAAGTGCTAGAGCCTTCATGTATGGTATGATGGGACACCTTATGACGCCACATATTGTACCTCATTAATTATGCACATATCTAATTTTGAGCGAGCCAATAGAGCTAGAGGTCTGATTTTTGGTATATAGGGATAACTTAGCAATACAATTTTTTTGACAAAATGTCACGTGACCTCGGTGACCTTTGACCTGAAATATACATATTTGTCCATAACTCAGTAACCACAAGTGCTACACCCTTCATGTATGGTATGATGGGACACCTTATGACGCCACATATTGTACTTCATTTATTATGCGCATATCTAATTTTGAGCGAGCCAATAGAGCTAGAGGTCTGATTTTTGGTATATAGGGATAACTTAGCAATACAATTTTTTTGACAAAATGTCACGTGACCTCGGTGACCTTTGACCTCAAATATACATATTTGTCTATAACTCAGTAACCACAAGTGCTACACCCTTCATGTATGGTATGATGGGACACCTTATGACGCCACATATTGTACCTCATTAATTATGTGCATATCTAATTTTGAGCGAGCCAATAGAGCTAGAGGTCTGATTTTTGGTATATAGGGATAACTTAGCAATACAATTTTTTTGACCAAATGTCATGTGACCTTGGTGACCTTTGACCTCAAATATACATACTTGTCCATAACTCAGTAACCACAAGTGTTACACCTTTCATATTTGGTATGATTGGACACCTTATGACACCACATACTGTACCTCAATAATTATGGACATATCTCATTCTGAGCAAGCCAATAGAGCTGGATGTCTGATTTTTGGTATATAGGGATAACTATAGGAGAGAAATTTTTTGACCAAATGTCATGTGACCTCGATGACCTTTTACCTAAAATATATGTTTATGTCAATAAATAAGTAACCACAAGTGCTATGTCCTTTGTATTTAGTAGGATGGGAGACCTTATGACAACACACGCTTTACCTCATTAATTACGTACACATCTAATTCTGGGCAAGCGAATAGAGCTAGAGATCTGATTTTTTGGCATATAGGGATTAATTAGCAATATAATTTTTTTTTTCAAAATGTCATGTGACCTCGATGACCTTTGACCTTGATTATACATATATATGCATATCTCAGTAACCACAAGTTCTATACCCTCCAATTTTGATAGGATATTAGACCTTAAAGCCCCCACTCAATTATCAGATTTATCTAATATAAATATTATTTCCTTGATAAAATATTCAATGGAAAACAAAGAATGACAACTGTTAATGGGCTGTTGACACATTCGCTAATGTGAGAACCAGGGATTGAGAAATGCACCTTTAAGATGTCACATCTTGTACCTCATTTATAATGCACATATGTATTTCTGGCTGGCCAATACTGCTAGAAGTCTGATCTATTTCCTGATTTAGAACCATTTTCACTGTCTCCAGTACATTACATTTAAGTATTTTCACTTCATGCACTTTATCCCTTTCACACATGTTCAAATATCTGACCAGAGAACAAACACTAAATAGTCCAGGATGGGAGCTACAGTGTCATTGACGCTATTTTTTACATTTATGTCACGAAAGGTCTGCGCGAAATACATTCTATGGTCGGGTCGGGACGGGTCTAACTGGGCTTGCACGAAATACATTCTTTACATTTAATACATTTAATACATTTTTTACACGAAAGGTCTGCACGAAATACATTCTTTACATTTAATACATTTTTTACATTTTTTACACGAAAGGTCTGCACGAAATACATTCTTTACATTTAATACATTTTTTACATTTATGTCACGAAAGGTCTGCACGAAATACATTCTTTACATTTAATACATTTTTTACATTTTTTACACGAAAGGTCTGCACGAAATACATTTTATGATCGGGGCCGGGTCTAGATGGGCTTGCACGAAATACATTCTTTACATTTAATACATTCTTTACAATTTATACACTTTTACATGTTTTACATTGATGGCATGAAGGTTCTGCACGAAATATATCATAAGCTCGGGGCAGGTTGTAGTATGGCTTGTAAAAGTTCAAAATGGGCGAAAATTGTCCTAGCATAACGTACATTACCGCTGAGAGACGCTCAGAACAAGATTGGCAAGACAAAGTGTTACATAATGTATTGTTATTCAGCACCCATTCACACCTATGGCCATGTCGAAGTCCAGATAGTTAAACCACGGCCCCTGTAACGTGTCTTACGTGCGGACATTGTTACGACAAAATGTATTAATTGTACAGAATGTATTTCAGGCAAGGCCCGCCTAAACTCACGATAAGGTCGGACCGTCCCTCCCAACCAAGTCCTGATAGTTTGTGCGGACATGATATGAAAAAAAGCATTTAATGTAAAGAATGTAATTCGTGCAGACCTTTAATGTAAAGAATGTATTACATGTAAAGAATGTATTTCCTGCAAGCACAGCTAGATCCGACCCGACCTTAGAATGTATTTCGTGCAGACTTTCATGTTATAAACGTAAAAAATGCATTTCGTGCAGACCTTTCATGTAGGCCCCCAAATGTAAAAAAAATGTAAAGAATGTATTAAATGTAAAAAATGCATTTCGTGCAAGACCGGCCCAAACTCCCGATGATGTCCGATAACTCCCGAGAAAGACCAGAGAGTTCGGTGTATTTCGTACGGATATTAAATGTATTAAATGTATTAAATGTATTTCGTGCAAGCCCAGCCAAACCCGACACGACCATAGAATGTATTTCGTGCAGACCTTTCGTGACATAAATGTAAAAAATGTATTAAATGTAAAGAATGCATTTCGTGCAGACCTTTCGTGACATAAATGTAAAAAATGTATTAAATGTAAAGAATGCATTTCGTGCAAACCTTTCGTGACTTAAATGTAAAAAATGTATTAAATGTAAAGAATGTATTTCGTGCAGACCTTTCGTGTATTAAATGTGAAGAATGTATTTCGTGCAAGCCCAGCTAAACCCGACCCGACCAAAAATGTATTTCGTGCAGAGCTTTCTTGACTTAAATGTAAAAAATGTATTAAATGTAAAGAATGTATTTCGTGCAGACCTTTCGTGACATAAATGTAAAAATGTATTAAATGTATTAAATGTAAAGAATGTATTTCGTGCAAGCCCAGCTAGACCCGTCCCGACCCGACCATAGAATGTATTTTGTGCAGACCTTTCGTGACATAAATGTAAAAAATGTATTAAATGTAAAGAATGTATTTCGTGCAGACCTTTCATGACATAAATGTAAAAAATGTATTAAATGTAAAGAATGTATTTCGTGCAGACCTTTCGTGACATAAATGTAAAAAATGTATTAAATGTATTAAATGTAAAGAATGTATTTCGTGCAAGCCCAGCTAGACCCGTCCCGACCCGACCATAGAATGTATTTCGTGCAGACCTTTCGTGACATAAATGTAAAAAATGTATTAAATGTAAAGAATGTATTTCGTGCAGACCTTCGTGACATAAATGTAAAAAATGTATTAAATGTAAAGAATGTATTTCGTGCAGACCTTTCGTGACATAAATGTAAAAAATGTATTAAATGTATTAAATGTAAAGAATGTATTTCGTTCAAGCCCAGCTAGACCCGTCCCGACCCGACCATAGAATGTATTTCGTGCAGACCTTTCGTGACTTAAATGTAAAAAATGTATTAAATGTAAAGAATGTATTTCGTGCAGACCTTTCGTGACATAAATGTAAAAAATGTATTAAATGTATTAAATGTAAAGAATGTATTTCGTGCAAGCCCAGCTAGACCGTCCCGACCCGACCATAGAATGTATTTCGTGCAGACCTTTCGTGACATAAATGTAAAAAATGTATTAAATGTATTAAATGTAAAGAATGTATTCGTGCAAGTCCCAGCTAAACCGACCCTACCATAGAATGTATTTCGTGCAGACCTTTCGTGACATAAATGTAAAAAATGTATTAAATGTAAAAAATGTATTTCGTGCAGACCTTTCATGTAAAAAATGTAAAAAATGTATTAAATGTATTAAATGTAAAGAATGTATTTCGTGCAAGCCCAGCTAAACCTAACCCGACCATAGAATGTACTTCGTGCAGACCTTTCGTGACTTAAATGTAAAAAATGTATTAAATGTAAAGAATGTATTTCGTGCAGACCTCTCGTGACATAAATGTAAAAAATGTATTAAATGTAAAGAATGTATTTCGTGCAAGCCCAGCTAGACCCGTCCCGACCCGACCATGGAATGTATTTCGTGCAGACCTTTCGTGACATAAATGTAAAAAATGTAAAAAATGTATTAAATGTATTAAATGTAAAGAATGTATAAAATGTATTAAATGTAAAGAATGTATTTCGTGCAGACCTTTCGTGACATAAATGTAAAAAATGTATTAAATGTATTAAATGTAAAGAATGTATTTCGTGCAAGCCCAGCTAAACCTGACCCGACCCGACCATAAAATGTATTTCGTGCAGACCTCTCGTGACATAAATGTAAAAAATGTATTAAATGTAAAGAATGTATTTCGTGCAGACCTTTCATGTAATAAATGTAAAAAATGTATTAAATGTAAAGAATGTATTTCGTGCAAGCCCAGCTAAACCTGACCCGACCATAGAACGTATTTCGTGCAGACCTTTCGTGACATAAATGTAAAAAATGTATTAAATGTAAAGAATGTATTTCGTGCAGACCTTTCGTGACATAAATGTAAAAAATGTATTAAATGTATTAAATGTAAAGAATCGTCTCTAAAAAAATGTAAAAAATGTTAATTGGCAACTATTGGCCATAGCTCGAACTTTGTCCTTCAAAATTTTAACAAATGTTGATGGTAGTAGGAATTGTTATTTTCCATGTTCTTAATCTTAATAAAATCTCCTTTTTCTCTCTCATAGGTATCGGAAGTGGGACTTAGGTGATGGCATTGAACTCATAGTGCGATGTGAACATGATGGAGTTATTGTTGGTTCAAATGGAGAAACACAATTTTTGAATATCAAAACTCTGAATGAATGGGATTCAAAGGTAGGCATAGCTGAAAATGACAAATATTACCAAAATTCCTGTTTTGCAAAATGTCAACAAATGGATGGCATTCAGTTATGTACCGGATAGAGTATGAATGTTTTAACCTTTTCCTTGTTTGCTCTGTGGTATCATGGACTCAGTAATCAGCATTCTGTGTTCAATAAACCTGAAAATTTTAATTATCAGGCAAGATTCATAAATGCAGTTTCTTACTGATTTACTTGTAAATAAGTGTGGTTGTCTTGTCTACTGTTACACTCATGGACAGGTGACAAATAAATTTAAAATCTGAGAGATTGAATATGTGCATCTCGTAATACGTGGACTTGAACAACAGTCCAGATAGAATGGGAGAAAATGTTTGGACAGTATTAAAGTGATTCTTATCATAGTGTAAAGCAGGTTAAGGCCATTGTCTTATTAAAAAAGAAATGTTTCAAGAGTTCTGTAAGCATCTCAAGAATTCACCAAAAACACATCTTCTATAATACCACTAGTAGACCTTACTGCCTGAAAACAGTGCTAGTTTGTATTTCTTTACCTACACAGTTGCACAGTATCGGATGGGAAAACAAACTGTTTCTTGCTGGTCCTGTCATCCGCCATCCTGCCAAGTCAGTGAAAAACAGTATTAACCAAAACCTAATTTCATAGACCTAGCATGTCTCATATACTATCATGTAACATACTTGTGTTCAGCTTGGCAGTTTTAGCACACCCTAAAAATCCACCTGAACATTGTGTGGATCCCTGGACTTACTGATTTCAACTAACTTGGCAAGATGAGGGCCCCTTACTCCTTTGGACACCCAGAAATTCTGTGAGATTTCAACTGATTTGGTGGGAAAGGAGATTTATTAATTAATAATATAGCTCAACTTGCTTCTGTTTGAAGTGGAATAAAATATGATGTTTTTGTGTCACATGACAATTGAAACATGTATTAAAATACCCTCTGAATAAGGTTAAGTATATTAAGTAACAAAAGTCTGTCCAAAATATCATCTTAATTCATAGGTAAAGCAAACTACTTATGATGTTAAATAATGTTGTCTTTTGTAGCAAGTGCCCGGTGCTGTTGAATGGAGACAAAAGTTAGATTCTCAGCGTGGTGCTATTCTAGCAACAGAGTTGAAGAATAATAGTTTCAAATTAGCTAAGTGGACTACTGTGGCACTGTTGGCTAACTCTGATCAACTTAAATTTGGGTAAGTTTGATAACTATTTAATTGTTGTTGACTTTATCATAAATTGTGATAAAAACCCAGTCCTCAAAGCATTTTGAGTACAGAGTAAATTTGGCATAGTAGGAAGAAAGGAGCATCACTGGTGTTTTCTTTTGCACACTTTTTTGAAGGCAATAGCAATTTTTGTCTATTCCATATGTAAATTTTCCCAAATGTACCATTATGTGGAGAAATGAGAGTAACTTCATGGTTTTGGTGGCTGCAGTTTATATGAAACCAATGTAATACAGACTGATATTTTACAGTATGTTCTATGATGCCACTTTTATAATGTCAATTTTTGGATTTGAAATAAACTTCTTGACTCGATATGTGTAATGGTTAATAGAAAAGCTTCCACTACAAATTTCCTTGTTGCATGCTATTGCAGCTGCCACTGTCATTGATGCTATTTTCACATATTTACCTTATCATAGCTATGTTTCCCGTGTGAATCCTAAAGACTCTTCAAAACACGTCATCCTTGGAACTCAGCAGTTCAAGCCCAGTGAATTTGCTTCTCAAATTAATCTGAACATGGAAAATGCATGGGGAATCCTTCGTTGTATTATTGACATCTGTAGAAAGCTGGAAGAAGGCAAATACCTCATCATGAAAGACCCAAACAAGGTATGCAATGTATCTTATATGTCACCTTTATCAAAACAATGGTATATGTATTGACTTTACAAACTATCAAAGCTGTAACTTGCAAAAACATCAAATCAGCGCATTTTCTCTGGCTTAGCAGTGACTTAATTGATATCGTGAGATTTTTTATTTCATCATGATATTTATCATCATATGTTAGAAATAACCAATAAACTAATAGAGCCTCTACTTGAAGTAATTTTTCTTGAACATCATGTGCAGTTGTTGCTGCAAACAATTAAGCAGTGCAACTTTCATAAAGCTAAAGTGTCCACTTATGTCAAATTTTTAACAATTTACCATTTCAACATCATATCTTGAACTGAGAAAATTTCTTGACAGATCAGTTTTGACTTGAGTATCATGTAGCTTTTGTAAGACACATCATTCTTCCACAAGTTTTCCTGTCTTTTCATCAGACTCCGTATAGCTGGTCTTTTCTTCAAAGAATCACATTTGTCAGCAAAGTTAACAAATGCCGTGGTTTTGTTTATGTTAAAAGAAACAGCTGCAACAAGATTACTGTCATTTTTCAAATGCGTACATGCTAACAGTTTACTGTATGGCTGAAGAAGACATTACAGATTCAAAATCTTTAATCGCAATGTATTCTGTTTGTCATTTCAGCCTGTTGTACGAGTCTATAGTATCCCTGATAACACTTTTGAAAGTGATGAAGATGACGACAATGATGAAGAAGATGACAATGATGACAATGGTGAGTTGAAAATGAGTGAATATGGTTTATCAGTAGGGGAACTTTACAAAATGGTGAAAGTTGATGAAAAATATTGAAGCAATTATCATTGAAAAAAGGTGTTATTATTCAATGGAATTGAGACTGCCATGCTGAGTGATTTCCTGTCAGACAGTTTATAGATGAAGACATAGAGACAGCGTTTTGTTGCCATACATATTGAAACACTGATGCCTAAGCTATAAAGGTAATTTTATATTATAATAAACAAATGCCACTGTTAGTGGTTGAGAAAGTTTTTGTCAAACCTAGATTTGTCACTTTTGACATGTTTTATTGCTCTCTTTGAATGACCTTGTGATTTGTAAGTACATGGTTTTGTAGTTGATTTGTGGACAGTAATGTCATCTACAGTAATATGAAACCCAGTGTGTTTTATCATATCTTATAATTTTTGTCTTTTTTTTGTCACTGCAGAAGAAGACGATGATTAAGTAATGATGAAGAATGCCCTATATGGTTTGCTGATATGGTTTATATAGAGACTACAAGAAACAGTTGACAAAGAAAAAGAACTACCAAGTTGATAATGTGGCACCCATATGACACTCATGTGACACCTGTATGAACAGAAATTATTGAAGTGAAGCGTCTTGCAGTAACACATTATTTTGATGTGGATCTGTGGCTTACTTTGATTGGCTCAAATTTTATCCATGAATGTTGTAACTTTAGCAAAAAAATAAGTAATGAATTTTTCTTCTCTTATCAGTATTTACAATATTCCACATTTATCTCTGTTCCTTTAACAAAACACTGGTATCATAATATTCAGCCATTGTAGTCTCCATGACAACTACTGCGATATGAAATTGTTTCCTTTCAAGCAACCATATCTCTGTCACTGTGAATTTATCATTCTTCCCTACAAAAAGGAAAAATAAAGTAATGACAAAGATTGATATGCATAATGGTTTTTCATGTTATGAATTCTGTTTTCCCTTCATGTCCATTTTGTGAGGAGATCAGGATAATCTTCTTTAGAAAAGTCAGTAAATCCTCACAAGGTATGGCATCCAGACGTTGCAGTCAAAGACGCCAAACTAATCCCCACCCTCAAAAGAGAGAGGTTCAAATGTTCATGAAAAAAGTGTCTCTCTGTTATATGTATATGCAATATTATTATGTATCTGCATTAAGGTAGCAACTCACCTTCTTCATTGATACCTATTTTCAATCCGCATTTACACATAAAGAAGAGGTCACACACCCAACATGTAGAGTTTTCATTAGCTTGGTCAATGGAGAGTTCAAAAATTTTGTTTGTTTTTCATAAACAGTTAACATACATTTTTTTACCTAAACACACATTTTTAAGGTTTTTTCCTCAAAAAGTAAATCAAAATCAAAAATGATCTTATCTTTATGGCAGTCTATACCTGTGTATACTGGGCAAAAAACATTGCCGTAGTTGGGACTTCTGCTTAATGCATTATGAGTATTGAAGGGCTTCAATCTTTGGTCTTTGAATTCGTTTTGAAAACTGCCGTACATAGAGGTCATCAACAGCTGCCAAAGTCCCATCATGCGATCTAGAGATAGATTTCCAAAGGACATTTCTTTAACTGATGGGCCAGCAAAGGTAGATGGGATATTTTAATTTTCAGAAAGGTCATCTTTGTCCAAACAATAAACATCTAAATAGCAGTCATGCTACTTTGATTTTATTCCGAACCAACAGCAATGGTACGTATTATTTGGGAAGCCTTGCAGTTTAGACTGCCCCATATTTTGTCGAAGATTTGAGTTTTGCAACTTAGTATGCATTTTCCCAGGGGTAAATATAGGTAAGTACACTCACTCTAGCCTGCCATTGAGTCAAATGTGAGCCAAGTGTAGTTCCCCTTGTTTAATACAAACATAGAAATTAGGCAGCCCGGGTCACATTTAACTGGTGATCGAACGCGTTACCTTTGAGTCTGAGCAGTAGTGACTAGTTTCTGCCGTGCATGAAACTCCCCTGTATCCTCGGAATGTGCATCGCGTTCAACCCACTCACAGGTTTCACATGAAAGCAACCCAAATCATCGCGTTCACTCCACACAATCTTTCACAAATCACAGACTTGAACCACAGGAATTCAGTAATCTTCTTGTTGTTGTTGATGGTGATGATGATGACGATAATAAAAAATATTAAAAAACAATGTGTCATTCCTTGCTGTTGTTTGTCGATGTTGTAGATAATTGTAAAAGAAAACTGTAATCGTGACCAAAAAACGACGTAGGTCGCCCCACGTCACTCCCGTCCTATAATAAGACAGGAGTGACGTTGGGCGACCTACGTCGTTTTTTGGTCACAATTAGTTTTCTTTTACAATTATCTACCAACATCGACAAACAACAGCAAGGAATGACACCTTGTTTTTAATATTTTTTATTATCGTCATCAGCATCACCATCAACAACAACAACAATAACAACAACAACAACACAAGATTACTGAATTCCCTGTGCTTGAACCAAGTCTGCGGGGCATGGAGCTTAAACTTAGGATTCGGTTTTACTAAAAGGGTTCCGTAGAGGGCTTATTTGTTTTGAGGATGTAGACCAGAGGGAGGCCTGGTGCGAGACGTTTAAGGATAGCTAGGGGACTGTATGTGTAACCGTTACATCGATCAAAATATGACATTCCAGAATTGAAAATTGGCGGACTAGTAGTTCGAAAATAGTTTCGCCACAAGAGAGGGGGATCCATAAACTGTACATATGCCAATTTCTCGGTCATCTGAAGAATAACTGAATGTCAAAAGCGGCTTGTAATTTGTCAGTTTTCAATAAAGTTTTCATATTTAAAGTTAATTTTGTTGCCCACCGTACGTTTATTGAAGAATAATCCTTTCAGACTCTAGGGTAGGTTGTAAGTTGCAAAAGATTATCTCGTCACAATATGACAACTTCGGTTCTCTAACTTCTTGTCCACTATCTGTAAAAAGGATTGTAGGGTCCTAAGGAGAACCTTATGGTGAACATGGAGAGGAATTTTGAAATTGCAGATGTTTGAACCATTTTGCCTATCTTTCGTTTAAGCCAAATAGTTAAAAAGGCCCATTACAAAAGCAGGTAACCGGTAAACAAGTAAAGTTGGCAATTTCCGTGATTTCTCTTTAATGAAGAGCTCCATAGGAAGCGCCCCATCAAGGTTTGAAAAGACTACTATCCACTGTATGATGGGCTTACTGTGGTCCGCTAAACAATAGAGCTACGTAGACGACAGTTACGTGCATTGTGAACACTCTTAATTGATTAACTGTACAAAATCTTACTTCGCACATAGAGTGACAACCAGCCATGGATGGTGAAGGCCTATCGTAATCGCCTACTCTGCGTTAGGGAGCTTTCAGTAATTACAGGGGGTGGGCCGGGGGAATTTCGCGCACACCTGTACCGTAAAATGTGACCCTCCCCCTATCCTCCTGTCTAAAATGTGACCCTCCCCCTTGTCCGACATTCTAAAACTTGACCCTCCCCCCAACCACTGCGGTATTCTCCCCAGGAATAACTAAAACAGTATCAGCTAATTTACATAACAATTGGTTCAATTGTTATGTCAGGGACAAATTACAGAGGGGAGGGCTGGTGTTTTGGAGGGACAGTCGCAATTTATCACGCAAGAATTTTTGAAGAGATATGGTATTTCATACATTTGAGGGAGGGTCACCATATTTTGTGCAACTATAAGAAGGCAAGATGTAGCTGATTTAGTGCTTCATCCGAAAATATCAAATCATAATACATGGAGTCTATCAGGCAAATTATTGACAATTTACCCCAACAAACATGCTATATCTGTATATTATATATGTTTGATAATGTATTTAAATGTACTTTGCTTGAATAGGGAAGTAAAATGTGCATTTGTGTACAAGAAATTGATTTCTGAATTTCATCTAAAAGTTGGTTCACTATCCATGGTGTCTATGATGAAATTATGAATAGTTTTTTCCAATACAAAATTAGATAAATCTGTGCATTTATGTATGCTTGATTATTAAGATTATTGTTCTTGATTAGACTAGAGTGGTTACAAGTCAATGGTTGTGTAAGAAATTTGATTTTGGAATTTCACTGAAATGTCGATTCACTATGCATTGGGGTCTATGATGAAACTATGAATAATTTTTTTTCAGTACAAAATTAGATAAATCTGTGGATTTATGTATGCTTGATTATTTAGATTATTGTTCTTGATTAGACTAGAGTGGTTACAAGTCCATGATTGTGCAAGAAATTTGATTTTGGAATTTCACTGAAATGTCAATTTACTATGCATGGCGGTCTATTGTGTACGTATTTTGTTGGTGATTTCCTATTCAGGAAATATCACATGGACAATCAAAGTTTTGGCCATAAAATCTGCTTTTGTCAAAAGTGACCCTCCCCCCAAGATAGGTTTATAAAAAGTGACCCTCCCCCTTGAACTGTTTTCTAAAAAGTGACCCTCCCCTAAATTCCCCCGGCCCACACTCCCTGTAATTACTGAAAGCTCCCTTAGTTTATATCAAAGAGAAACAGTCGTTGGCACTGCGCCTGTGCAAGTTTCTTGTTTGGTGCACATATCTAGATGCACCTCATCATCATAGCTGTAACATTTAAATTACACGATGTAGATTATGACAGACATGTTTTAACTTTCTTCAATCATCACTGTACCTTGGATACACAGTTTTTACATCGGTCGTATGTATGGGTCCCATACGACAGTTCCGGTGAACACGATTAGAATTAATTTGGGATAATTGGATGGTGAAGTAATGTCGATTCAGGCTGCTAATGTAACCTCATCTGCTTTTCTTTTCAAGTTACACACTTGTTTTTATGAGTTATTTGTAATAAGGCAACATTCAGCTATAGGGCACCTGAAATTTTTGAGAAATTTGAAAAATATAAAGATCCAATTATCCCAAATTAGTTCCAATCGTGTTGGTGACAGTTTCTACAACTGGTGCAATTCCAAGATGGAGAGAGGAAGCAGTCCGCCAAATGGGAAGATCGACAGGGATCGACAGTCCTTGAGGTTGCCTCTGGAGGCATGGGTACTACTACTACCAATGGTGGCAGGGTAGTTGGAGTTATTGGAAAAAACGAATAATGAAGAAATTCCAAACAGCAGCGGCGACACTGCATTGTGTTCACCCACAGGCGCGTGGAGCAGTTCAGTGTGGAGTAACATAACTTCCATCTGTGTGTACCACACTGGAAATTCCAAATACCTTTGAGCTATGGCCAATAGTTGCCGATCTAACATTTTTTACATTTATTGCACGAAAGGTCTGGACGAAATACATTCGCGGCACTTGGTCTAGATGGCTTGCACGAAATACATTCTTTACATTTAAAACATGTATTACATGTATTAAAATTTATTGCACGATAGGTCTGCACGAAATACATTCTAAGATCGGGTCGAGTCCAGCTGGGCTTGCACGAAATACATTTTTTAATTTAATACATTTTAAGAATGTATTTCGTGCATGAATAAATGTAAAAAATGTAAAACGAGCAGGATTTTTGACTACTGGCCATGGATGAAGCTTCACCTTAAATAAGGTGAATCTACAATTTTTTCATTGCGTCTTTGTATTCGTCAGAAATTTGCATATTCGAAATGGAGGCTACATAAGAAATGTTCAGGCTTTCGCTGAAGACTTTCCCCAAACCAAAAACTTTACATAGGCACATTTCACATTCGTCTCTCTTAGAGCAACATCATAAACTGTTTCAAAACAGCGCATATTTTAGCCAAAATCGAAATGTAGCCACCCCGAGGAACCTGTAAAAATAAATCCTACATAATATCATACAAACTGCTACAGAGACGAAGAGTTTCATTGTTTTAATAAACGCAGGATTCTCAAAAATGTGCTGATATACAAAAAAGGTCAATAGTGCTAGATTCAAATCTACAAACGATGTAAGCAATGCGATTAGTAGAACATTTTGTAACCAATATACTCATTGAAGGACAAGTATGGTATTTGGACGACAATTCCAAGAGTCTGTTGATGAAATGAGCAAAACTTTGTACAAACACGCACTTTGTAACATCCATCAATATAAATTTCACCCTCACCAAAAATTTGATAAAGGACACGGTTTGATAATTTATACTCTTTATAAATGAAGTGAGCCAACTCTGTGTAGGGAGAATTTTATGGTAGATTTGGAGTAATATCGAACATAAAAAAATGGCGATCACAGATGTGGAAGTACAATCATAAGTTCTGGAACAATATATTTTGCCCTAATAGGTAAACTGGCAAAATAACAATTAACGCCCATGAATTTTAGTCCGCCGACTGAATTTAAGTTAGTCCTTTAAACAGCATTTCATAATTTCAAGGTATCTGACGAACAAACAGATCCAAAATACGTGTTTTGGCTGATAATATCATTACTGTATAACGCGAAGTAGTACCAGCTTGCAATAATTAAATTTGATGGCTATCGTACAAAAGTGTCGAAAATGTGATATTCAACGAGAAACAACACATTAACCCTCAAATATCGCTAAAATAAAAGCAAAGACATGCCAAGCGAACTAAATCTGAGTTGTCAGACATATTTCATGAGAGCTTTTAAATCTGATGAGAAAGAACTGTTTTTACAGTTTAGCTCAACGTTTCTCAATGAAAATTCCAATCCATGCTCAAATAAGGGTAAAGACTTCACTAGCGAACTAAAGTTATCAAAGTCGAACAATTATTTATAAGAAAAGAGAATTGGCCAAACGTGCTTGAAATTCATAACTGTCCAGAGCCATCGCTGGAATATTGATGATTGAAAAGGTTAAAGACACCGAACAATCGGTTTTTTGAGGAAAGGTTTTGAGCAACTGCCGTCAACTTGAAAATACATGACAAAAAGATAGATTGGCCTATCTTTCTAATGTGTACAGCTGCCTTTGCCGTTTATTGAACCACAAGCGACTGCTACGAGCCGGCTACGGGCGTTCATTTTGCGCTGTCATATCGATCTCCTTACGTGCGCTTTAGTGGCAAAGGGAATTCACTTTCTCCGGCGCACACGGTGAGGAATTTGCCTTGCGAGGCAAACAATATCAAAAACTCACGAAAAATTGCCCGCCACGAGAGTGAACTAGCTGAGTAAATAGCATCGTAAAATTCAAATGAGGTACAAAACTGTAAAATTGGTCAAAAATCAAGAACTAGGCACTGCCCATCTGATCATTGTCATACCTGGTTGTAAAGTATCGCAGGCGACGCAGATTTAGCCGTACTTATGTGATGCCAATTAAGATTGGCTGTTTTCTCTTTTTGATGTTTTTTTTTTCATTTTGTCAAAAAATTATCTAAAACCAATGGTCCTATTGCTTTAAAATTTGGTTTACAGGTTCCTAAGAATGACCAAATTTAAAATAGGATCCATTGAAATCATGGTGAAATTTGCATATTTGTATTTTTGGCCAATTTTAACCATTTTTCGTCAAAAACTCTTCTTTAGAACTGTCTATCTCATCACTTTTAAAGTAGGTGCAGAGGTCATTATGAGGTGGATCATTTCACATTTCTGGGGTATAAGATTGATTTGCACTTGTAGAGGAGTAATTCTGTAGGAATGCAATGTCATGTGTGTTCTAGTACTTAGTATTTCTGTAAAATGGGAGACACTATTTTTAAACGTACTTCCAGCAAATTTAAGAATGTTAACAGTCCTAAGATTTTATGCATAACACTTGTCAGGATCCAACTGGAGCACGCCAGTCAGGTTTGGTCTCCACTCTCCACACCAACATTACCTTATCAGTCGACTTGCAAGGGTTCAGTGTAAATTTGTAAAATACTTGTGTGGCAGAGTTGGCATAATATATTCATCAAATAACTACAAGTCGCTTTGCACATTTTTCAAACTTCTGCTGTTACAGGAGCGTAGAAATTTGTAGAGATGACTTTCTTTTATAAATGTATGCTTTCTTTTTACAATTGTCCTGAAATTTTAGAGAATATATGTTTTAATGTACCTTTCCGTTCCGTTTTGCACAGCACATCGAACCCATGATAGTATCTAAGATTAGCCTAATGCAAACTTTTTTTCATTCCTACAGCGATCTATGAAATTTTTTAATACAATTTCAACGAAGCATAGTCTTGATATTTTAATGGTGGCTATGGTAAAGTCTGCACATTCTTATTAAATATATAGATTTATTCGTCTTTATTATGCAAGTATTTTTCTTAGTTTTTGTTACTTGCTTGTTAATTATTTATCTCCTGGTTGTATGTTTTGTATTTTTTATTTTGCTGGAACTGTACTTGGGCTCAAACTTGTTGTTCCTAGTCAAATAAATAAATAAATAAATAAATAATAAAATAAATAAATAAATAAATAAACATCATTGAATTTACAGTTTGGAAATGAAAATGGAAAGTATAAATATCCAATTGATGAAAAACATCCCCGACCCTTGAGAAGAGACGTTTTGAACTGTGTAGACGTATTAAAGATACACCACAGGCACGCGTATGTTGAGTAGTCTGCTGGATCGATCGATTCCCAGCTCGATCCACGGTCACCTGTGTTCTAATATTTCGCTCTCAGTGCGCCTATGCGCCAAACGAACTTGAGTATCTCGAGATCTCGAGATAAAAAAAATTTAGATTACGCGAAACGAACTTGAGTATCTCGAGATCTCGAGATAATTTTTTTTATTTTTGCTGTACGAGTATATTCCCTACGGGCTTTCATACCAAACACACGTGTAGACATATTATTATGTATATGTAGGAGGTATACCTTCTCAGACATAGTTCTGCGTGACAGGGCTGTGTGTTGCTGCGAATCCGTAGCCTCTGCCACTCGGGTAGCTTGGTCATTGGAGAACACGTCAAGGAGTGGCAGGGCTCGTTTTCGCAGCAAGGCTGTGTGTTACCTAAGCCCTGCGTACAGGTCTGTGTGTTCCCGGCGTTATACTGCCTCCATCACTGCCGTATAACGCCGGTAACACACAGCCCTTCCACGCAATGCGGAATTTGGAAAACAGGTGACCATGGTCTAGTTCTTTGTCCATTTTCTACCGCTGAACTAGCAGTAGTACAGCGCAGCCAGCGGTAGAAAAACGCAGGGAACCACAACATACCTTCTGAGGAATGGCTCAACAACAAACAAATATGACCTGTGACCCTCGATTGAAACAATCCGTGCTTCTCGCTGGGCGCTGAATAGCCAAGCTAAACGCAATGAAACGAACGGAAATCTGAACTTTGAATGTATTTAAGCGATGGATCATCTTAGTTATGTGTAGTCCAGCATATTTCAAAAGGTGACAAGGTAGGTCATGTTCATGTTTTCAAGGGTACCACCTCTTTTTTCTGTAGTACACGTACACTGCAATTGGCCGTTGAGCCTGAGGTTTACCGGGGGTTTACCTCCGTGCGTCGGCTATGCCGTATGCGTGTACATGTCAAGAAGTGCGTCTTTCTTTTTATCTCCATGTTGTAATCCATACAATCGATAACTCTGTATGTGTTACAGATCTATGAGGAAACATAACTTTGGCTTTAACCCTGCCGACTAGATTAAGGGACTGGTCAGTTCTTCGGCCGGGGGGGGGGGGGGAGAGAGCGATGGATTATTTTTTGCCGATGTCAAAAAGTGGCTGACCCCCTCCCATTTCACATTTTGAAAACAGGATGACCCCCTATTCCAGATTTTGAAAACAGAGTAAACCCTACACACACACACACACACACACAACACACACACAACAGATATATATATATATATATATTATATATATAGATATATATATATATATATATATATATATATATATATATATATATATATATATATTATATATATATATATATATATATATGTAGGGTTTACCTGTTTTCAAATCTGGAATAGGGGGTCATATATACAGTGTTCTCACCAGAAAAAAAATTCTGTGGGACATTTTGTCCCGCTGACCAAGTAAAAGCGGGACAACGGATGATTTTTGTGAGACAATATATATATATGTTAAAAAAGTCAACTGCAAATACGAACCTTATTCTGTGCATGGAAAAAATAAAGGACTCAACAACTCATTCAACTTAACAACTTTTTTGTAAACATTCGGTGAACATATCAACTGATATTGAATATCAGTGCCTTTAATGAAAAGTCTATGGGACTTTCGTTCTTTCCAGTGTGAAAGTCCATTTCGGGGTCCCTCTACAATAACAGTAGTTGCTAGAGTGTCCAGCCGTTCAGCTCCCAGTTGATTCCTGTCATTAGTTACTTTTTTTCGCACTCTAACCCCCTTTCACAACCAGCAGAAGGAACAGGCCAAGTCAGGCATTTATTTAGATCAGGAAACATATCCCTATGATGTTTGTAAACAATCATAAACTTTTGACGTGAAATTTTGGTCGCCAGCCAAGGCTACAAATTTTGTCAATTGATTGAAGCATGGAAAAAAGACGTCCATGTTCTCACGTATAAGTTCGCCTGGAATAATATACTTATCACATGCGCAAGCCAAGAATTGATAATTTTTTGCATAATAAGAGAACTTTCCTCCAACTATTCCACATTAAAACCTCGGAACTACTTTTGGAATAATATTATCAATCGGCAGTGGGGCAGTTGTCGATCATTTCCAGTCGTGGGTACTAGGTCGCGTGGGCGAGGAACGGAGCAAATGCCTGATAACATCACACAACACGGATCTCCTGCGAAGTTTATACATGATTCCAAACATAGCAAAGACCTAAAAATTATCTCAGACAAAGTTGCGTTATTTTTCGAAAACAAAAATTCACTGAATCTCAACGGCACGAACACTATAACGTCGTCGCCCGTCAAGACCTTGGTTGCCATGCGGAACTCACAGTATAATGCTACCAGCTTCGAGTTCGTTGTTTTCGAAAATGTTCATGTAATTCCTTAGGCATATACAAGCTTTACATTCTTGTGTTTTCGTAGTTCGGATTATTGTTGTCGTAGCCTATGAAAATATTTATCGTGCCCATGACGCCTCCAGCTTCCGCGAAATCCGTGGACATGTACCGATATGCATGCAAGGCGAACACGTCAAGTGCGTCAGACTACCACAGTCTCGTGTGGTTCAATACACGACGGCCGCTGTGTGGTATACGTAATAATGCATCCACACATCGGCCATCGTGTATCGAATCACAAGTGACTGTGGCTTAAGTACGCCCTCTGACGGGTATTGCCTCCAGATTGCCTCTGTTTCAACCAGGAAGTGTAATACTCGCGTCAATCATTTACGTCCATGGTGAAAAGTATTGGCTGTATGATACGGCCGGCCGGCCATACGGCTGGCACCACAAAAGTTTATAATTTCAAAGGCGCGCCACTATTGGCGCGCACACGCCCAAGAAATCCGCGACAAAACAGAAAAATACGCGAGAATGTCGCGGAATCGCAGCCTGGTGAGAACGCTGTATGTATATATATATATATATATATATATATATATATATATATATATATATATATATATATATATATATATATATATATATATATATATATATATATATATATATATATATATATATATATATATATATTATATATATATATATATATATCATGCTTTGTTTCAAAGACCGAAGACCGAATTTTGATACACAGATAAAGTGTGGGTCTGTAACTCACCTCTTGGTGTAAATAAGTTGGGATCGATGATGAAAGATATCTCTGAAGCAGCACATTTGGGGTGTGATGCACACAAATATTAGGGCGACAGCGCACCGTGCACTTTGGGAGTTGAGACGCGATATATCCTACCGCTCTTTAAAATGAAGATAGTATTCGTTCATACACAAATAAATTGACACTTCCTCACAGTAACGGTATGTCAGATATTCTTTACCAAAGTTTGGGCTGTAACAGACCGGGGTGTCCTAACGATGTAGACCAAGAAGTTCAAAATAACAATGGGATGACTCCTTGCGACTGCGACGAAATTTGACATCAAATGCAACGAGCAGTGTCAGCATCCAGCTCTCCCTGCATCGGGCAACACACTCTGCACAACTGTTCATCACAGTTGCAGTCATCGCAAGTCTGGATTATTTCAAAACTGCTTGTTTTCTGGTACAATTAACGTCCAAATTATCCATCAAAAATAGATCCTGTAATTTCACTGTGCCACCTCTGAATGTCGCGACGGTCGACATATACCATATACGCGTCAATCAATTTTTAATCAATTAATCAATTTTTAATATGCCAAAAAAGCCAGGACTATTGTCCTCATGTAAATTTACGAAAAAAAAATTGTAACTTTTTTCTTTTGATTTGAACTCTTGACCCATTTTCTGTGTGACTGCAGCAGGTATTTTTGACCAGCATAGTGTTGTTCGTGTTGCATGCGAATAAAATGCAATGTCTATATGAACGTAATGTAATAGCAATAACCCCCTTTGCAGTCGGGTATACACTCGATTTTGGTACAATTCGCTCCATATAGCACTCGCCTATCGGCTCGTGCTTTATGTCGCGCATTGTACCAAAATCTCGTGTATACCCTCCTGCGCGGGGGTTATTGCTTAATTATACATCTACCATCGAGAACAATAGAATTTTTCATGCCTTAAAAAAGCCGTACGGATGCCCGTTCTGTAACACATACGGTTTCAAGGCACCCATCCCCTGCAGCTGTATCTGTGCGTTCACTGTGGAACGGTTTCAAGGGACTCATTGGACGAGTGCCAGAACATGTCTCGTGCCCTCTGTACGTACGTGTGTAGTGCACACACACACACACACTATCCAGAACTTGCAGAAGTGCGTCCGAGATATAGCGTTCCACACTTGCGCTATAATCGAAGAAAAATTCTTGACATTGCACAAAAACAGTCATTACTCTGACAATTTGATGCCCGGTCACGAATGTAAGATGTATAATAATAAGGTTATTACGAAAATACTGCAAAGGATGCAGTCGGACATTGGCGCTGCGCATCGCCCTCCGCTTCGCGTCGGGCGATACGCTGCGCCAATGTCCTCGTGCATCCTTTGCAGTATTTTTGTAATAACCTCATAATATGTATGTATATATATATATTATATATATATATATATATATATATATATATATATATATATAGATATATATATATATATATATATATATAATATTATATGATATTTTATATACATTTATATTTTAAACAGTCATTCTGTGTTTTAATGAAATTGTGTACATGTCAGATGTAAGATAGGAATTTCAAAATGTCAATTTTAAAGTTTGAATACAGTATTTTGAATGAACTGTGAATGTATTTCACACTTTCTATGCATAACCAGATGTCCTGAACTGTTGTACAGAAATGGATGTCAATTGACAGTCATTACCGGTAGTATCAAAGAGGAAAAAGCAGTAAATCAAAAACTTTGAAGGGTGTTCAGACTTGCCAGCCATCCAATTAAACCTCCTGAGCAGCCATAGAGAGCTATTTCAGCCAAATCTGATGTATGCAGTGTCTGAGAGGACGTTTTCTTTTAATAAAAGCACAGCTAGTAATGAAAATAAAACGAAAACTGCCTTTTGTGAACTGTTATTTTAGTCATAAAAAAGCATCTTTTTACAGAAAACCTGTGACACAAAGGAAAATAGTTGCATCAATGAGAAAGAAAAATATTTTTTCATTTTTCTATTTCTAAAGTATGTCACTGTATCAAATATATATTGTGAATATTTGTGCATGCTGCCTTCTCATACTGAATTCTCATAGAGAAAACAGAAAAGTATCAGGAATTTGTCATGCTTTTCATATGAACTGTAGATTTCATAATGGTACACTTTCACTTAGCAAACATCAAGATATCTCTGACATAAATCTCTGATTTACAAAAGTATGGCACCTGAAGGGCGCGCCGAAAAATATGAAACATCCTGATATCTCTGATACATATGTCTTATATATTAAAGTCATGAGCAGGAAGGGCAAGACACCATGAAATTTTAGATTTCATTGGAAATTATAGTTTATGCAGAAAATAATGACAATTTTGTTTTGCATAAGACAGGGATTGAAAGACTGACAAACAAAAAAGTCATAAGGAAAATTGAAATGAGAACAAACAAATTTCTCATTTTGTTGTCATCATTGTATAGAATTTCAAAATGAAATGCAAAAATTATACACATTGACCCAGTCAGAGTGGAGTTATATTCTGTTGAAATGTTGAAAACAAGAAAAAAAAGAAGCCATGAAAATTAGGCTATCTATTATTATTATTATTATTATTAATAAAAACTTCTTTAAAGTGCACTACACGTGCACTGTATATCACAAAGAAATTTAGAAATGAAGTAAAAACGGCGTAAAATGAGCAACATTTACATAAATTTTTACTTCTTTCTCACCCAACTTACAACTGCTTGTCATGCTAAAGAGTAAACCCTACCAATATTTCATCATGGGTTAACAAATTACTATCAAAATAACTTTAAAAAGTCAAATTAAGCAAAAAATGCTGCCTAAATGTTTGATAACCGAAACAAAAAGTCATGGCAATGACCTTCTGTGAAAACAAATGATGGATTTATCAAAGATTAACACAAACCTGGCAGTCAAATAACTAATTCGTTTGATAAAGATTTGCTTTGGTAAGTTATTGGGAAGTCAATAATATATTTCAACCAATATTTTGACATAGAGCAATTTGTGTTGATGCCAGCGTTTAGGAAGTAAAAGAATTTTTTTTTTCGGTCAGGGGTAACAAGTAAATCACTTCATTAACTTCCCTATGGCTGAAATGTAAGATAAAAATTGGCCATAAACAGAGTTATTTCTGCTCAGTGAGGGCATTATTTAAAAAAGCCTTTGCGTCAACAGTATTTTTTTCGATTACTGACTGTAGATTGATGGACATTGGTGGAGAATATGAAATATTAAAGTCACAAGAAGATGAGCTTAAATACAGATTACCCCCATCCAAATAATCAACATTCAATACAACATATGAATATTTATTGTTAACAATGTATTTGGAAAACAGACTGAATGACCAAACTAAAAAACTTAAAACATGCACGTTTTCACCCCAATTTTGAAAGACGCCATGGCCAGAAACACTTCTATTTATAGCCTTACTGCTATCTTTTTGTGTCTCGTTCACAATATCCATGCTCTTTGACAACAATTATTCACACTGTAATAAGATTCTGTTCAAATTGCTGAATCACTATTAATCATCTTCCCTACAGTGAGACAAACCCATGCTACATGTGACCGGTGGGGCCTAGTGATGTGAGGAAACAGATAATGTGGTGGCCATTACTCTGAGAACAGCTGTCTTGTCACTGAGTAACCATGTCATCAACTTATCTGTGGGGTGTTGACATCTTTGGCAACACCTACTTATTATCCAATGATGGACAATACTGGGAAGAGTTGAAAGGTCAACAGCTTGAAATGAAAAGAGTGTCAGCTGTTCAACGATGTGCATGGGGACTAGGCTGTGATCATCAAATCTATGTCTATGTCCACTCTACTGATGTTCCAATAAGACTGCAAGTGAACACATTTGAAAACCAGGTATTGTAATGGTTTGACTTCTATCAGTTTGTGAGCTTTGTAATTGTATGCAAAACGATGAAGAAGGTTAGACTTGTTAGTCGTTCAGTACTGAAATTAACGGTTATTCTAGTAGTATTAGTATGTACAGTACTAGACATCAAATTCACTCATATATTTTTGGAAAATTCTAATTTTATATCAGTCACACTTAAAATTACAACCATGTTATATTGTAATGTTGCTGCAAAAATCAAATTAATCAGTGTTTTAGCATTCATAGCATTTCATTTATGAAGAGCATAATTTCATAAAATGTACCAAAATAATCTGATCCTGAACATCAAAATTACTCACAAATTTTAAGAGAATGTAGTATTTTATGCAGTATGAATTTTTAAATTCAAGCTGCAGTACCGCTGTTGAATCCTGTAAATTATTGTAAATGGTAACGTTGTGAGAAGCTACAAATGTAAAAGTTAACTGAATGATATAATTTCATGTCAATGTTTGCAGCGTTGGAATCCAGTGGATGGCTTCACAGCAAAGAAATTGCTATTCCATGATAGGTGGGCATGGAGTAATGAAGATGGTACAAAGCAGTGTCCAAGAAGTATCTTTAAATTACCGTCAGAAAACTGGAGTTGGGAAAGTGACTGGTGTGTAGATGAAAACATTCGAGGAAACCCAACTGGAAAAGGAGTAAGTTTTGAAAAATTAAGTACTGCCTAAAACTTCATTGCATAGAATTAAAAAGTGCAGTGCAAACTGAATTAAGCTGATTATTCTTTTGTTAGATAACAGCAATCTAAAAACATGATGACATACATGTATTGTATGAAGTCACTATTATTAACATTTGAATGTCATGTGTAGTCTCACTCAGTGTGTATGTCAGACACCTCTTTTTTCCATAATCAAGCACAATCTGTCAACTATTTCTGGGTCAAAGATTGGTTGTTGAAATCAAAATGAGATGAACATCATAGATTACATTAACACAATTCCAATTTTAGATGAAATGATAATATGTGCAATTTGGTTTTAGTGTCAATATAGACTCAGCAACATAATGCTATGTACGTGAGAGACCCCACAGATATATATCAGTTGATTGTTGCCCACATTTGATATCTGCATTTTGAAAGACATGCACATACCAGCTGCATCTGTACACATGCATGTACGTAGACATGCAGTCATTCACACTTTCACAGTGACACGCATGATACTTATAGTTATGTAGTGAAACTCCAACCAAATATTTTCCCAGAAATGGACAAGATTAAATATTTAGAATAATATACAAGCTCTAAATCTGAATAAATTTATGTGTTATTACGTTTACAGGGTTGGCAGTATGCTGTCAATTTCAAACGGCACTATACAGCTGACAAAAAATGGAATTCCTGTGTGAGACGAAGGAAATGGATAAGATACAAACGATACCATGCTGTGGATATGTGGGCAAAGGTAAATAGATGCTGTATACATTGTACATGGACTTGAAAGTCATTCACTAGCAATGAAATTGGTGTGTCTTTTGAGTCAAGGACAATCAGCACAACCCATGATATCAGGCTCTACTGCAAATGTGAATGCAGAAGAGTGAACAGATTGTAGTATTGGTCAGAGATTGACTATCTATGATGAAGTGCACGATTTCATTGGTGATATTGTAGTATTGGTCAGAGATTGACTATCTATGATGAAGTGCACGATTTCATTGGTGATATTGTAGTATTGGTCAGAGATTGACTATCTATGATGAAGTGCACGATTTCATTGGTGATATTGTAGTATTGGTCAGAGATTGACTATCTATGATGAAGTGCACGATTTCATTGGTGATATTGTAGTATTGGTCAGAGATTGACTATCTATGATGAAGTGCACGATTTCATTGGTGATATTGTAGTATTGGTCAGAGATTGACTATCTATGATGAAGTGCACGATTTCATTGGTGATATTTTAACCTGTGACTAGCTAGTTCATGACAAAAGTAATGTGCAGATCATTGAAGAGAATAGAATGATGTTCTCCAGTAAACCAGTAATTCCAGGGTTGAATAATTCCACACATAAACCAAAAACTTTCCAAGATATCAAAGCAACAAGAATTTTCTTAACTATTATTACAGTAATACATAACATGTCAATAATGACAGTCACCCTGTACCAAAGTGATTCTCAATGTACCTATCATTAAGTTGTCCCTGATGAAACAAAACAACTCAACATGTACATTTTAAAGAATCATGTAGTCTAATATTTTCTAGTGATCTTTGGTCATACAACTTTGTAACTTGCCTTATATATAAGTAGTAAAATTAGTTTGACACATTTTATTGGTCAAGTACCACCCTTAAATTCTGATTCTCAAAAAATTTCTTGCCATTGTGCTACCCTGAAATAATAGAATTTCTGCATTAAACTAATATTACACATCAGTAAAGTCAACACGAAGAGTCTACTCTCTTTCTTGATCATATTTGGATCATATATGGATAAGATTGACTTTTGTTGTGACAACAGGTGGAGAGCCCCTTCAGTGATGCATTACAGGAACCATTCATGGACATTGCTGTAGGCGGATCAGAGGTACAAGGTCAAGCTGAAGGATACCTTGTTGTGTGGGCTGTCACTGTTCTTGGAAGAGTAAGTCATACATCTCATTTCACATGAACTGGCCTGAATCGCCATCTGTTTGATGTAAAACAGGACGGATAAAAAATCTGAATTATCCCTGTTCTGTGTCAACAGCTGGAACTTTCCTGCACTAGTACCTTTCATACATACACACAGCAACGCTTGCGTGCACAGACGCATCTGTCGCAATTGATGCGGTGCTTATACATGACACTTTAACAAAAAAGTAATGAGGAAAATTCAGACATGGAAACATGGAAGGCATGTCCAATGAAATTTCATTATTCTCAAGAATAGAATGGGCCCCGTTGATCGATTTAATAGCTCAGTTGTGGCTCCAGTCGTACGGCTAAATGTGGACAATGTGAGACAATGATTGACAGGTTCACAAGACCAAATCCATATGTCTGACTGGTAAAGATGGCATTTGGTGTATCAAAATTTCAACTTGATCAGAATTACAAATGAAAGTACCCAGTGACCATTTGCATATCTCTAGGCTGATGGGCCATTTCACTCATTAAATTAAAGTAATCCCAGGAAATAAAACCCACATAGCGACAATATTTTGGCAGTCTTCAACAATAATTTTGATCCATCCACATCAAACAAAAAGTAAGAAGGCTGTTCATGTAATAAATATATATAATCCCATGGAATTTTTCTCTGTTTGTAGAGCCGCACAACTTCTCGCCTTTGGCTCCAAGTTGTACGGCTCCATGAATGTCTAACTTATATTCATCAAAGAGCTAACAATATCTATCACAGTATTTATATGTACCTACATGTTGCTCATTGAGCATCTGTTGATGGTACCAGATTTGACTTCTGTCCGTTACTATTACAGTAGCACTTGACAACTTATTGCACTTCTACAATGCAAGGCAAGAACTGTAAGCTAGTCCTCATTATATATTATACAATTTGCCCGGTGCAAGAGGGCAAATTGTCTCGTGCTGCAAGGGCACATGAACCCATGTACTAAGGCAATAATATTTATATTACATGCCTCTTCACAGTCAACGTTATATGACATGTAGTTACATGCAGGGCATTCTCAAACAATTTTACAATTATCAACCAGCATCAAACAGATTTTAACGAAATTCAAAAAAGCAGTGCAGGCATGGATATTTAACATCTAGCATTAAGCGCCTACCTGGATGAGGCTGCCTGGACGTCAAAAACGCCAAAGGGCTTCACCTGACGGAGTCACCATGGAAACTGGTCCTTACATCATTCACGCTGACCACTAACTACCCAGATGTTCCTATTCAAATCAATGCACTGATATGCACTCACATCGAGGCATGAAATAAATTACCCAAGAACATCATGAGAAAACTACCCGGTATATTTTGATCTGACCTTCAACTGCATACAATTTCAGGAAGGAACAACTCACTGGTAGACTAGTTCTCTGGTTGCCTTGTGTTTGTGTATAACTCTTGAGTATTTGCTCAGACCAATTCAGTAGTTTCTGGATCGCCAAGTGACTAAACCGTCTTGCAAACACTCTATAGTGAATTAAAAGTGGTCAGGCTTTGTGGTGACATTGTTATACTATGTAAACCAAATAATTGACAAGGACCCTTGGCACATGATATAATCAGTTATCATGAGAACCATTTTGAAATTACAGCTCATAGTTCTTGAAATTTGATTGGGTTAGATTTCGTGTCACATAATGATGTTAACATAGCATGAGTGTGCAGAAATGAATTGGAGACTCAACATGACTCAAACATAACATTCATACTACACAATAGACCTTCATTTTTCAATGAATATAGGGTTTCCGGTCCCTTTCATTCAAGTCAACAGTTTATCCATCATGAAAAACAAGAGCCACAAAGTCACCACGTTGGACATTCTTTAAACATAATTTTAACAACAGATATGATAGAGAAGCACGGCATGACTTTCTAGTCTCAGAAAGATTGCAAAGAACTGTATCTGCCTTTGTTTCATGCCTTAGGCCATTGTGAATTATTTATTGACTATAAGCAACCAAATTACAATGGATATGATAAATTATTTTAGCTATTTCGACCAGGAGGCTTTGTAGCAACTTTTATAATATACACAGATATATCTTCCAGTCGATTGGTTGTCTACTTCAATTATTGACCATAACCAACCAAATAACAATGGATATTATAAATTACAGCTATTTCAACCAGGAGGCTTTGTTGCAAATTTTATGATAAACACAGTTATATCTATCAGTCCATTGGTTGTCTACTTAATTAAACCAGTTTGCTGCCAAAAAAAAAAATTTTGAAGTGCTTTCTAAACTTCACATTGTCAGTCAAAATTTGCTAAAAATTGCTGTTTGTAACTTCATAGAATGAATTTTTGAACATTGCAATCAGAGCAGCGTAGATTCAGTAGACCAATATTGATATCCCTCTTGAAAGTTTTTTTATAGGGCAGTGAATTTCCTGAAAGTTTTTTTTACAACAATGAATTTCTTGTTCATCTGGTAAAATGATCTTGGTGATACTATTGTGCTTTTATGATAGAGAATGTATGCAGTAATACCATGGTACATGTAACATAGAGGACCACTTGTTTGACATTGATATTGGTTTTGAAATACCAAATACTGAGAGAATCAATACACGCCTCATGTTTAATAACATTGCTGTAGTAATAAAACTGAAATAATCAGATCTGATTCAAATTTTATGAACAATGTTTAAAACATTGTATTTTGTGCAGATCTTTGTACGAAAGGGAATCCACAATAAATGTCCAGAGGGAACTCACTGGCAGGAAGTCTACACAGATGATGACAGAGAAGTGACTCAGATTTCTGTGGGCCCTAAAGGATCTGTCTGGGCAGTATTATGGGATGGAATGGTTGCCGTTAGAAACGGTTACTCTCATGATCATCCAATAGGTGAGAAATTAACCTGTGTTTTGGAAGGGAGGGAATAAAGCTGCATGAAACAGAGAATTTATTTCTCATTGTCACTGACTCCTTAAACTTTGTTTCAAAGTTTTGAACCTCAAAAGTTGACATTTCTCCAAGCTGAAAACATTTCATAGTCAATTTGAAAGAATGATTCCATGTTCTATCCAACATTGTACAGGTACAGATTGGAACTATGTAAGTGCCCCAGACAATTGTGTGTTATCTATGGTGTCTGTAGGAACCAAAGCTGTGTGGGCTACGACCAGAGATGGCAGGGTAAGAAATGAGGAATTATACAATGTTACGTTGTTTGTTTTATCATTCATCAAATGTCTCTTGGAATGTGTGAAATATTCCCAAATAGACAATTTTAAGTTAACCTTTCAATGACTGTTATTATATGTTGAGCCTTTCAGGGCATCAGCACATCAAACAGTACTTTGGATGGTGCTACAGCTGATGCAGTTAATATTGTTGCCTAAATTCAATAGCTTTTCAAATGTATTTGAGGATCACAGTACTCTTGTATTTTACACTATATTATACCAGTATATTGATGGTGCAAATACAGCGATCTGATTGGTTGAGACGTGAAAAGAACTGTGGTATACTGGTGATATACCACAGCTGGCATATGCGTGAGCTCTCAGCTTGAACAAAAATCCGATTTTGATGTTCCACGACAAAATTTCAATATACATGATATATATGCTCGAGCGATAAAGTCTCGTGGTATACCGTCGCTTGGTGTGCTTTATTGCTTAAACATGATGGATACACCAATTGTATAAAGTAGTGCTTAAATAATATCAGTAATTTTATGTTTTATTTCAATTGACAACATATAGGTTTGGTTTCGCAAAGGATTCAACTCCCTTCAAGCAAACAATGATTCATTTGCTGCTTTAGGAGTAGGATGGGTTGAGATGGTCGGTAATATGTCTCAGGTATCAGTGGGACCAAATGACCAGGTAAGACACTCACTTTTGCACACTGCCTACTCTGGAGGTTACCTATAATAGTCATCATTAAACTTTCTCAGGTACAGGCAAACTGTAATGTCTGAATGCTGGACTTGTTTTTCTATTCTTATCAAGATGTCATCAACAGTTACACAGAAAAGTGTAGAGATTATTACAGAGGGATTCTTGGGAGAAACACCGGTAAAAGCCTTGTCAGCAACATTTCAGTATAATTATGCCTGGTCCAGACTACCATTTATGTCATAGATTACACAATAGCATGATTTTTTTTAATGATTCATATAGTCAGTTATGTTGGATATCCATCATTCCAATAATACTACTTTAACTTCTGTAATATCTCATAACGTTAATTTTGACCTCTATTTTGTATAATTTTGTCACTTTCTTTGGCAGATTTCATCCTCTCTCTAAATACCAGTAGTTACAAAGGGTAAAACTGTGAAAAATTATTGTAATTTGATCATTTGATTTGATTATTTATCAAGATCTTTCAAGCTTAGGTCACATATTCATCTTCCAAGCAAATAACATTACCATACTCATCCCATACTCATCCCACTAAACTGTTTCCTCTTCCATCTTCAGGTTTGGGCTCTTGGCTTTAATGAGGACAAGAATGTATATTTTAGAACTGGTGTAACACCAAGTGAACCATCTGGGAAAGAGTGGAAAGCCATTGAATGCAAAGAAAAAGATATGACTGAGAATTTTTGTAGCAACAGTAGTGCAAGTCTGGCTTCGCTGCTTCATTCTATCTCAATGACTGAAATCAATGAACTTCACCAATCAGAATTCACAAAAGGTCTTATTGAATCCATCAGTGATGGTAAACTGCATCCATCTAGTATCCATGGCAACACTGGTGATGATGAACGTGATAATGCTTCACCTGATGTAGCTACACCAGATGGTGATGATGATGAGAATGATGAACCTGAAGAGGTCAGAAAGAAAGTACAGTTTTTTACAAGTCCAGAAGACGTTAATGAAATTGATGCAACCCATGAAATCACAAAATCCAGAACACGATCAATGCATAAACCATACTGGCAGTCTTCATTTACAGCGTTTGCTAAAGACGACAGTACTACTCAAAAGGAAAACACAGTTGCCAAGGAAACCTTGTCAAGTGGGGATGGATGTAACGTTCAAGAATGCACTCAGCAAATTGAAAGAAACCCTTCTCAGAGTGAAGCAATGCAAAATGAAAACATTAATTCACCATTGGAAACAAATGATGGAAAAGATACTGATCAGGATTCAAATGAATTTGTTGAGAGCACTGAGAGTTTTGATCATTGTGAATCGCTGACTAGTGAGTCATCTGATGTGTCAGATACTATCATTGACTTTGTTAATGACTATGATGGAAGCCAAGAGGTGAAGCTCCACACAGGAATGGGTTCTGTATCTTTCAGGAATAGTCGGAGTTCTGGACCAATAGAAGTTGCAAGAGAAGCTCTGGTGAGATCTCGATACAGCATGAACTTAGGGTCTAAGTCCTCCAATCAGAAAGGTGACAATGCTGCAATGGAGCCTGCCAAATCAGCTGAACACTATGCTTGCATTGACAGTTTTCACCATTCACTGAGTGAACTGTGCAAACATTACTCTAATGGGGAAATAGTTTGGGTATGTGTCAGTGGTGGTGGATGCTACGTTGAACCAATGATGGCCCTGAACTGGTTTACAGAACCAAAAACATCAAGGCAACAAGTGAAAGGTAAAAGTCTGGGTTTCTGTTAAGTTTGTCATGGTTCCCTTCTCACACTTTATTTAACAATGATATAAAATCAGTTTTTGTGTAGATGTATGACCACACAATTTACTTCAATAACAAGCAAAGTATGTCTAGTTGAAGTAATTGCTTTGCAAAAAACAATGAAGGATCTGGTTAAAAATTGTCTGTATACTTGAATCATAGTTTTCTGTTTTCTCTGTACCAATGAAAAATTAAATCATCCATATGTTAAAAAATGCATGCAATTAATCGCACTTGAGGCAAAGACTACATCATAAATTTGTGTGAGACAGAAATTCCCCAACTTTAGTGAAACATTCCATCTTCTTCCATTAGGATATGGCATTACCTCATTGATTTCAACACTTGCAAAACATGTAGTGACACAATTTCTTATTTGCATCAATAACTTATTTTGATTTAATATTATTATTGTTGTAAAATTTACTAAAATGATGTATAACATAACATTCATCCATGTAAAATACACTGCGAAATTTGTTAACACTGATAGAAGTTATAATTTCAGTTTTATCTCAAACAGCATTATGTAATAATTATTTTAATGTAAATCAGTCAAATTAGTAATGTTATCAACTTTCATTCATACCGTAGAAGTGCATGCTACCAAAATGAGGAAATACAAAATCTGTTCAATTTTGCATTTATTTGCCTGCACCGTATCTCCATTATACTTCATTGTTCATGATATTCCATTTGCAAACTGTAGTGTAGGCAAGAAGACAGCTACTGAGCTGTGAGCATTCATCAAACGAAAATGTATCCTGTATACTGTGCCATTTGATAATACCCATTGTCTATAAACATGTTGATCCTCCACTAATGTTCTCATATCTCCAGTGTATTAGGGACAAGGGAAAAAATTCCAAAATCATCTGAAAATTAAAGCTATCTTATCTCATGTACAGGGTACATCTGCAGGTACATGCAGGGAGTTGTGTTTTATCAGCTTGAAGTTTATGCATTCAGTATTTGACAAGTTTTCAAGGCAAAGATATAGAAATAACAATATGCATCAATTTTGACCTTTTTTGTGGAAAAAATCACAGCATTGTAATTGCCCAGCAAAGATTTATGGTTGAACTTTGGAAAGCATAACTACTAAAGTATCATTTGAATCAAAATAATACTTTTTTTTTCAAATCAATGTTCAGGGAAAACTCTGTCATCTGTGTACAGGAAAAAGATTGCCAAGGGTGAGTGGAGAGAAAAGATTGTAAAACAATTAGAAGAGCGACAGAAAGAAGAAGTTGAAAACTTTTCACAATATGAACACGCTATTCAAAGGGTGAGTTTTAGTACAAATATGAACACTGCTTACATTGCTAGAATGATCAATTACACCAAACTTTCCGCTGAGAATAAGAAGTCACAGCATCACACCTTAATTATCACTGTTACTGAATGAATTTCATGTACTGTCCTCCAAATTTCCTATTCTACGTATGCAGACAAGTCATAACCTTCATTAAATGATACTTGTGTTGCATTACAGTCTTTAAAAGAAGAAAAAACATTGTTTAGATGTGTCATTTTGGATATTTTCAGGTACTGCCAATTGGCTCTAAATTTTAAGTTCAGCCGTACAGTTTTCATTGACAAAATTAAATCTTATAATAAGGTGGTGTAATCTGAGGATTAAACCACTTCAATCCCCTTTGTGTCATGTACTTGAGTGCATTCTATAACTGTCTTAAAGCATTGGCCATCACATGTCTCAACTGTACATGTATATCTGATGTTGTTGTGATAAGAGTTCTCACTGTTGTCATTTCGTACAGACATCATGGGTGAAGAAAGGTAGAATGGTGTGGTGGAGTGAACACAGACCTCATAAATGGTATGATTGTCATGTTGAGTTAGAACAAGGCGGTATCAAACTACTGGATGAATCAACATTCACTGTTTATTACAGTCATTATGGAAGACAAAAGGTAAACATGATGATAAAAAAACTTTGAGTCAACTATTATCGTGAAAATTTTCCAAGCTTTCTTAAAATTTACAACAGATAAGAGAAAAAATTGGCTTTGATCTGTTCTGTATATGTAGCACTACTGAAGCAGGTTGTGCTATACTGTTATTGCTGAAATGAATAGCGCCATCAACATTACGTGTTCTACAATGTATGTTAGCATAAGGCTAATGCTAAATTCTAGGAACCATTACATCTATTCAAAGAATATCTTAAAATGGTGTGTGTTTGAAGGCACAACCACAATATATGAAATAATGTGTAGAAATATGTGGTATTTTGAATGTTTACTCAAGGGAGACACAAGTAGTACCGGTAGTATTACTAGTATACCTTTATTAGATGCCTCGTACATAGAATGTCGCAAGCTCCATAGGATTCAATGTAACTTAATAATAATAATAATATTTATTTTAAAAAAACCGCCTTCCATGTAAAAAGACATCTCAAGGCGCTGTACAGTACAGTGAGTTGATAAAATGTTGCTACAATCTAAAAATCTCTAAAAAAAATCATTAAAAACTTTCTAAAAATAAATGTGTTTTAAGTCCAGACTTAAAAACATTAAAACTTGTCGAACTACAAAGATTCAATGGAAGCCTATTCCACAGCCGCGGTGCACAGATGGCAAAAGCTCTATCACCGTAAAACTTTGTATTACATACTGGTTGATACAAACTGAATGAATCATTCGTGGTTGACCTAAGGGTTCGACCCGGAGCACGGACACTTAAAAGTTCTTTCAAGTATAATGGGGCCGTATCATGCAGAATCTTGTATGTTAAACATAAAAGCTTGTACTCTATGCGCTTGTGAACTGGAAGCCAATGCAGGTAATGCAATACTGGTTGTATATGAATTGATTTCTTAGCTTTTGACACAAGACGTGCTGCAAAGTTTTGAATAAGTTGTAATTTCTTAATCTGATACTTTGGAAGACCAAAAAGTAGACTATTACAGTAGTCGAGTCTAGACGTAAACTTGTCGATGATGTCTCAGGTCACTTAGTTATCATTTGACTAAAATTGACCCAGAACTATTTCCAACTTGACAGCTATGGAATTAAAAAATATTCAAATTACATGTTTTACAGTAGGAAATACTGTTTTTTACAATGCTTAACATTTGGTAAATCGTATAAAAGTGAAAATTTTTGATTATTGAACAGATATTCATTTTTTGTGGAAATAAACAATATGGTTGTCATTTGAGTGTAACCCAAAAATTTTGAGTGAAAACTGTGTGAGAGAAGCATGTTATAAAAACATAGCCTAAACAAGGGACTATGTGCCCTGGAGTCAGGAGACCAGCTGCCTTCCTCATGTCAGGCAAACGGTCACTTACCCTCAGGTAGAGTACATTAATGTATAGTTGCAATGTATATGTATGATAATGTGTGACCTTTGACCCTACCCAGCATGTACAGCTTCCACTGAGTAGTGTCACTTGTGTTCAACATGTGACATGCCCTGGCCAACGGAAAAATAAACCAACATTTGCCCTGATAACTGCAGAAAGAACAACAAAGCGAAAACCTCTGAGAGTAGCTGCTAACTCGTATGAAGAAATGGAAGATTGGGTAAGTACAAAACCTAAGAATTTGTCTTGATCTTTTCAGAGTGACTGTTATTTAAAAAAG
The DNA here is from genome assembly GCF_041260155.1 of Ptychodera flava. Lineage (NCBI taxonomy): Eukaryota > Metazoa > Hemichordata > Enteropneusta > Ptychoderidae > Ptychodera > Ptychodera flava. Next base: position 37,957,069 of record NC_091942.1, read on the forward strand.
CCTAGAATGGATGAAAATATCAGTGATGACAATCACCATATTTAACAAAACATGAAGACAGCAAGCATTTACTGCTATCTCTGTTTATCAATCAGATATCTGCCATTGCCATGAGATGCCGAGATTTGCAAGGACTTTGTAGAGCGCCATCAAACCAAGCAGTCTGGTCCACCACTGTACATGGGGATATCTTTTATCATGAACCACTGCCTGTTGTTGATACAATGCCTTGTAATCAAATGTGAGTAAATCTTATGGTTTTCCTTGTGTGGTTAACATTTACAGAATTGTTTTCGGTATCACAGTCGAAGAAATTGACAAGGATTTAGCTATCCATAGTAACATGGAAATCAGTTATTAAAGATACGGTGTATAAAAGAGAAAATACTGGATTGAATAGCAAGCATGAGCAGAGTTGAGATCTCATTTTCTTTTCTATTCTGCACACTTCTACTTGTCTGGATTTTTTTATTTTTTCATGAGATGTCTCGCTCAGTTGTAACAGTTCCTCAATCCTCCATCACATAAAGGGACTGTGATTTAAATGACCTTAGATATTCTCAAAATTTGAGTTAACACGATGTTCAAAATATAACGAACTCACCAATAGTTTGCATGTCCAGTTAGCTGTAACCTGTCAGGGTACAGAAACCCAGTGACAATCTTTGATCAAAACTGATTGACAGTACCAGTGTGCATTTCATTGCCTTTCTCCATAAACTGGATGACAATTTTTTTTTCTGTTCCTGAGTATGCTTGGTAATTGTCAAATTGTAAACAATATTTAGCCAGAAGAAAGTGAATTACTTGTAAAAATTGCTCTGAAGATTTTCAACTCCTACTTTCATTTCTCTACTTCATGATATCAGTAAAATTCTGTGGTGTGTGAAAAGGTTGGTTGTTGTGACTTTTCTTCATTGAGAATAATGAAGAAACAAGAACATCAAAAATGTGTTCAGGGAAAATTTATTTTCCTCAAGGGAGTTCAAGTACACACATGTCACAGGAACAAAACAATGTCAGTTTTGTAATTTGTAGGAATGGATAATTTCACCTTATGTTATGTTTGTGGGGGTATACTTCTGATGTGAATTAACAATAATATTGCTCTCAATCTGATGTAGTTATATAACAGCTTACACATGAAACTTGCAATGTGTTCAGAATTTTCATTCAGCATAACATTTAGCCGTATCCTGCCAAGTTCATATGTCACCATCAGGTCAAGTTCGTCAAAACCAGTTAGGCATACCATGCCCCTTATGTTGCATTTTAACAAAGACCTTAACATTTGGAGGCCTCTGAAAACAGATACTGTGAACATGATTTTCACTGGCTTAACCCACTTTAATATATCACGCCAAGTATCCGAAAATTCAGACGAATTTTGGCCTAATGCTACTTTTACTGACTTAGAAGATGGAGAAGTGACAGGTCTTACATAGTTAACCCTTTGCACCCTGACCCCCTGGTACTCTATGACGTCATCGGACATTTCTGTCCGAGCCGGGTTCAAAGGGTTAAGGTTTGATAGTTTACTTCATTGTCCAAATTTATGGTATATATCACTCATTGTCAGTGTTTAAGTGTCGACATGTTAGTCACCCTGTATGACAAAGACTTCTTGTGTTTACAGGTACTGGCATCAAATTGGTGGTCACCTATTGGTAACTGAGACTTGCCCTGCAGGAGTTGTGTGGGGTTTAGGACATGACAACACTGTATGGATCTACACAGGAGGATATGGAGGAGGTCCTTTCAAAGGTGTGTATTCCATGTCACTAAAAGAGAAAAACACTGATCCAAGAAACTCATCATATCTACCCAGGTATCAGTGATATTCACAGCATTGCTCTGAGTTTATCTCTATTATTGTGTTCATAAATTTACACTGAGCTAAGGTTTGTAGCAAAGAAATCAGAAATGAAATCACCACAATATTGCTGTCTCAAAATTAGGAGTACATGTACGTTTTACGTATATGTGTATGTACTTGCGTATGTATGTACATATGATAAAATCACATGTACTGGTACATACCTACAGTAACATGCTTATTAGGGACTTAAACCCTGTTCGAAATGGCCCAGGATCAGGATTAACTGAGGTGTTAAGAAGATTATGAGGCGTTTCTGTCTTTTGTCTTCTTTTGAAATTGCAATCATTATATAAATATGTTGCTAGATTTTTGGATTAAGTCCGCAGGGGGGTTTAAGCAATGGTGAAGTAAACTTGAAACTTGATAATTGTCACAATGTGACTTGCTGTTGCAAAATTTTATGTTGGCGATATTATACTTTTCAACAAATTCCTGTTGTGTGAGACCAGATGGGAAAGTTCATTGATCAAGCTTTCTGTCTTTATTCCTTGATTTTCATACACAAATGGATTCTCTTTACAGGTATTGTGAGTAGTACAAGAGGCATTCACAAGCAAACAGATCACAAGGAGTTGGCCATGTATCAAACACAACGCTGGAACCCAATTCATGGCTTCACAGACAGGTAGTGAAACATTTGTATTAAACATCTAAAGCAGTGTTCATTCTAGGATGTAAGAACAGGGGGCCAAAGTGGGCCCCTACTCCTATCCCAAGGGGGCCATTTTAGAAAATCGGGGGCCGTCGTCAACACACATGTAAAACCCTTGAATTGTCTGTTGAAAATACTATAGTATATCAAGTCAAGAATAGGAGAATACTAGAGATCGCCCCCCCCCCCCACCCCCCCCCCCACCCCGGTAACCAACCAAGCTTACTGCAAAGTTGTCCCCCGTACGTACGCAACGGACCCAATAATGGCAACAGCGAACTAACCTTTGGTTTGATTCGTTTACGTAACTTATGTTGATGAATAATTGATATGTCAGACTGGAACAACTGTACAAATTGCTAAGAACTGTGATTTGAATGTGGAGACGATCATGATCAAAGCTTAGTGCATCAATAGTGGTGCCCGATTTGCATGCATCGACAATTACTCATACACTGATACAGCATGAGAGAGTAACCCATAGGACCTAAATAAAGTGATCGATACATAAACTTTTAAAATAATTTGTATGTATTTGCAAATTTACGATCATTGGTTCTGACCAAAGGGTTTAACACATCGGTGTTGTTAGTCCCCACGGACACCGTCCGGGGGGACTTATAGGTTTGGTCATGTCCGTGCGTGCGTGCGTGCGTGTGTGCGTCCGTCCGTCTGTTCACACAGATATCTCAGAGATGCAAGAAGCGATTTCATTCAAACTTGGTACAAGGATTACTTCATATGTCATACAGATGCACGTCGATTTGTTTTGGGATACAATCCAATATGGCCGCCAGGCGGCCATTTTATTACGATTTTTTCATGTACAGAGCCATAACTCAGACATGTTTCAACAAATTTTATTCAAAGTTGGTACAAGGACATTGACCAATGTCATAGATATGCACGTCAATTTGTTTTGTGATACGATCCAATATGGCCGCCAGGCGGCCATTTTATTATGATTTTTTCATGTACAGAGCCATAACTCAGACATGTTTCAACCAATTTTATTCAAAGTTGGTACAAGGACATTGACCAATGTCATAGATATGCACGTCAATTTGTTTTGTGATACGATCCAATATGGCCGCCAGGCGGCCATTTTATTACGATTTTTTCATGTACAGAGCCACAACTCAGACATGTTTCAACCGATTTTATTCAACGTTGGTACAAGGACATTGACCAATTTCATAGATATGCACGTCGATTTGTTTTGTGATAATATCCAATATGGCCGCTAGGCGGCCATTTTATTACAATTTTTTCATATGCAGAGGCATAACTCAGGCACATCTCAACCGATTTTATTCAAAGTTGGTACAAGGACATTGACCAATGTCATAGATATGCACGTCAATTTGTTTTGTGATACGATCCAATATGGCTGCTGTGTGGCCATTTTGTTACGATTTTTTCATATACAGAGGCATAACTCAGGCATATCTCAACCGATTTTATTCAAAGTTGGTACAAGGACATTGACCTATGTCATACATATGTACGTCGATTTTTTATGTGATACGATCCAATATGGTCTCTAGGCAGCCATTTTATTACGATGTTTTCATGTACAGAGCCATAACTCAGACATATTTCCACCAGTATCATTCAAAGTTGACATTGACCTATTTCATACATATGCTCGTCAATTTGTTTCACGTCATGTAGCAGTAACATGTCAATTATTGAAGTTTCGTAAGTAGGCTGATATGTCAAGAAATATGTACTGCATCAAATTCATGAAACTTTATGCAGATGTTAACCGATGTTAAGCTCACATTGCTTTAACATTGAAAAAGACATTTATCAGTGTCATTTTAATTAATTTGTAATTGCATAAGTAATGAACTTTCCTAATGAGGGTGATATAGCCACAAATTAATACAATGTCAAATGTGATGAAACTTGATACAGATGTTGATCTCATAGTGTTGTAAATACTGCATCAAACTTTATGAAATATGGTACCAGTGATAATCTGTTAAGTGTTAGAATTGTATGCAAAAATGTTTTGCAACATCCTGTTGATTAATTAGTTCCAGAGACCAGCTCTGGAACTGTTAGTTTTTGCTCACTTTCCTTCTTTCTTTCTTTCTTTCTTTCTTTCTATCTTTCTTTCTTTCTTTCTTTCTCTATTTCCGGTTTTACTACCATAGAAAATGCTATACACAAATTTTACCTCAATTACCCAGAATGCATTGCGACACGCTTATGACGTCATCGCTCAGCTCGGACGGGTTTTACGGGCATTTCTTGTTTGTTTATTTATTTATTTTTTATTTGGCATTGCTCAACTATCATATTGCGTTCAGTTATTAATAATTCTAGCTTTCTTTCGCTTTGTTTTTTGTTGCTTTTTGATTTTATTTTTCTCTAAATACTCGCCGTACGTGGCGCTATACTGTTTCGCCCGAATGCTCATGGGTTGAATGACATTAACAATGGCCGCGTATCGATCGCTTCGCCCGCACACAGAGAGAAAATTAGCCTTTCCCTAAGTTTACAAGCGCGGCTGAGCACATCGTGTACCTAGGCGAGGTGGGTGTGCTCGAAAACGATGATCAATGCAAAATTTGGACTCAAAATCGGCTGTTTTGGCGGAGCAGAGCTAGGCATTCATCACGCATTCATAGTGAACGTACTGTCTGTCACGCACCGGCATGCGTTGGCTGCACGTAAAAGCAACTCAACTTTCCAAGATCAAACGGTCAGTATCTTGTGAAAACAGCGACATAGCAATGAAAATTGTTTTAGTCTGTGCTTTTAATCAAATGAAAATGCATGTGGCTCAATTTCAACGGCCTAGGTCCGATGTTTCCTCTCGTCTGATCATCGTCGTAATTCACACGCCTCTTTACGGCAACAACTCAGCGCTACCCGTCAAGCGATTGATTTTTGCGTAGGTCAGCTGAGCGAAAATTATTGCTCTGGCTCGCGAGAATGTCGTCTGATAAACATTTCCGTGCGTTGTCGCCCCCGTATGTATCTGTTGCGTTTTTACCGTACATGTAGGCATTTGTTTTATCTGTGTACTGTAATTCCCCGGACTGCCTTGCTTTTAGTTGTATTATGGTGTTTACTTAGCCCTGCGCTGTGTGTTCCGCTACAGCTAATCACCCCGCTCTGTGGTGAGCGGGCGATTAGCTGTAGCGGAACACACAGCATCGTACGCAGGGCTAGGTGTTTACTGCTATTAGCCCTGAATATTAAAATCTAAAGCACTCTTTCATTCTGCAGCTATCTTTGTCACACATTGTCTTGTTTCTTCCGCTGCTCTGGTCTCTGGAACTTCGCTTTTGCTTGCAAATGCTTTCTAGTTCCTAGTTGACTCATTTTATGAACTTTAGGATGGTGGCCTAAATTGGTTTTATGTTTTCATCACCATGGAACTCATTCTTGGCCATTGAGCGCCATCTGTATCAAAGTATTTTTATCACAGACCTAACTAATGAAGAGGACTCTATCCTCTCTGAGGACATGTAATCAAAGTACCCATTATTAACAAGTGGGGACTGTGTCATCAACGATGACTTGTTCTATGCATAGAACTGGCTATTCACAAAAACAAGATACATGTATGTCTGACGTAAAATATTGCTCTTCAAATCCATCATCTCGCCCAGCATTGATGCTTTCCTCGCAGTGTTCAACGTTTTGTTTGTATGGACGGTAGACGTTTCAGACGCTTTAATTTAAGGGACTGCCTGATCATCTTTTTCTAAAAGAGGGGTTCATCAACTACATGTATACTGGTGTTAAAAATCCGAGTGGCAACTAGCCATTTGCTATTTAGCAGCGGCTGGTGGCGTTGTTTACATTCATCTTCCATGCCACGTGCATGGCTCCAATACACTGTTGCCCCAACATCAGTCCTTTCTACCCAGCTTCCTATGCACCACTGTATATGTTGTACTGGGTAATAAAAGAGACAAAGTCGGCCATTTTTCATGAATTATGTTTGATGCGAGATACTATTTATATTGTTTGACATGTTGAAAGATACTGAATGAATGGGTGACCATGCATATATTCCACCCGGGCCCCGGTTTTAGACACGATCAGTGAAACTATCACGAATTCAAAATGAATTAATGGTCATGACCATTAATTCATTTTCATGATGGTTTCGTTTATTGTGTCTAAAACTTGGGTCTAATATACGCATGGTCACCCATTCATTCAGTATCTTTCAACACATCACAAAATATAAGTAGTATCTCGCATCAAACATAATTCATGAAAAATGGCGGACTTTGTCCCCTCAATTACATAGGTTGATGGGTAACTCAGGTGATGACCTTTGGGGTGCCCATCTTCACTACACAAATGTCAATCTGATTAAAATCAGATGTAGAGTACAGCGATGTCTACACTTACACGATATTCTCTTGCTGTCACCTCTAACTACGCGACAGCAAGGGAATACTGCGTACACGTAAGTAGACGTCACCGTATTCTACATCTGATTTGAATCAGATTGCACAAATGTATGAACTACGTGAACTTTGCGTGACCGACCAATTCATAAAATGTTGCACCCATAGTGGTGCATCAAATGTGAAATGAGGGCCATTTGAGATTTAATTGTGCAATGGGATGTCCTAGAATTAACTCTGCTAAAGCAAGTATTTCCTTTATAAATACCAATAGGTACTAATTATTTCATCTTGCATAACATGATAATTAGGATTTGAAGTCAGACTGATACCTGTTTGTGGAAAAAAAATAGTACAATATTGGAGTGACTTAATTGTTGTCATCTGTGGTTGTAAATATTTCATCTTTACACCACACCCTGAAAAGCTCTCACTGATTGAAAGTAATTTAGTCCATGTTTATTTTGTAACAAAGAGTGTTTATCTTTCATTACACTTAATGTAATCCCATTCCAAAAATTAGTTCACTGCCAACATCACAATCATCTTGAGAAGTTCTCAGATCACTTTCCTTACAATTTCTAGAGGACTGATCAGACACATGTTCCATCGTAATGAAGACACATCATCTCTACAAGATAATTCACAACAAGTACAGCTACCATCCCCACACTGGCAATGGGTGAGTCAAGATGTTTCCCATTAATAGGTCATTTCCATGTACAATCTGCTGTGTAAATGTGCTTGTACCCATACCATGCTTTGATCTCCATGGCACAGAATTCAAGTGTTAGCGCTTCATGAACTATACAGCATGTTACAAAGGGTCACGGTCAGAAAAATTGTAACAGCTTAGCTGGTGTATGGAATCATTCTTTTTAAGAGTGGGGATTTAGCCATGCAGTTTTGACTGTGATGTCTTCGCTAGGTGACTGGGTGGTGCATGTCATGAGTTTTAATTTGGATCAAGATTTTACTGGATCAAGCAAAACTATTTGATGTCTTTCAGGTTGATGAATGGTCAGTGGATTACACATTGGAAGGTGGAACTGATAAAGAAGGATGGCAATATGCAAATGATTTCCCAGGGTTGGTATCCCATCAGTCATTTAACTCAATGTTCCATGACCTGTACCTTGACTTTTGCCAAGTTGTGATTAGACTTGCCAGCCAAAGCCATATTCTGTCTGCTTTGCTGTTCAAAATTGTCAAGTTGTCTCAACTTAACTTTAATCATTGTGTATCGTTTTACTGTGCATCACAATGCCATTTTAATGACAGCATTTGTTCGGTGATGAAGTTGTGAAATGTCTATTCAATCACAGAATTTTCTCTTTCCATGTCGATACACCCTCACCATGTAGAATTAAGAGCTCAAAAATTACCTTTTCATTTGACCATGCAGCTTTAAAAAGAGTAAATCTGTATGGTTGCTAGTACTATATGTCAAAGTATACAGTGTTATATACTTTGATGATGCTTGGTAACCTGGCAATGATCGTTTCATGATAATTTGAATTTATTCCAAGCAGGTGGTATCACAAAGACAAGAAATGGAAAGATTATGTCAGGAGAAGACGACTAGTCAGGTAAAGAAAATGTTGCTTCTTTCATATCAATGGCCTAATTACATCTTTCATTTTACATGTAAAAGGATAGTCTCACTAAGCAGACCTCAAACCTACTCTTGTGTTTGATATTGCGTGGTGCATGTGCCATGTACACAAGCAGTGAGCAAATACAGACTGCAAGATCTAGCAAGATGGCTTGTGAAAAATTTACACTGCAGATAAGGTCAGGAATTTAAGCATCCCACTGAAGAGCATTTCTAGCCTGTTGGTTCCAGCTCAACCTGATCACCTGCACTGTAGCAACCTTACATGCCCCAAACTATTCAAGAACAAGCACAGCTTTAAAGTCTGACAAGCAAGACTAGTGAAGGAAAAGACTTGTGTATTAACCAAGGGATTTGTTTAAGGAAGATAGTATTGCCTTATATCAGTTGTGTTGTTGTATTGCAATAAAGTTGTGATATGTGAACGTAGTACCAGCAACATCCTAGCATGTACAGTAGAGTAGATCAAAAGAAGAATAGCACTATAAAACAGGTCATCTGTATTAATATGGCAACTCACAAGTACTATAATCATGAAAAAAATGAATCTACAACTTTACAGCAACATTTCATTTGTAAAAACACAACAAGGCTTCCACTCAAATCAGCAGTTATCTTCTTGTCTGATTGAACTGGAATATGGTTAAATACATCAAGCAGCAGGTAAATCATAGAATTGTAAATTTTTGGGTGGATAGGTGATTGAAATTTTCATCCTGGTAAGAACTGCTGACCATGAACAATTACATTGTTTATCTGTACAATATGATATACAGGAAATGCAAAACAACTATTCTTGGTCCTTGGCTTGAATTGCCCCCTCTATCATTGCTTGACGTATCACTGCAAGTTGATGCTAAGGAACAAGGTGATGATCCCATTGCATTATGGGCAATAGCTTCAAATGGGGATGTGGTAACCAGAGAAGGTGTAACCAGAAGCTGTCCTGCAGTAAGTGATTTTGTAAACACACGGCACACTGTATCTCAGATTGTTGTCCTTCTGCATGGCCAATTGTATCTTTTTATGATAGAATGATACAGTTTTAGCAAAAGGCTTGTCATCACTCAGATATTCAGGTAAAGATAGAGACGGAACTTGCAAATTTATGTATTACACACATTGCAGTAAAAAGAGTAATCACAGGTATGTAAGGGTCCCAAATTCGACAAAGTGAGCGTCGAACTGAGCGTGGCAAAAACAAAGTGAGCGTCAAACTGAGCGTGGAAAATGGCAAAGTGAGCGTCGAACTGAGCGTCAAACTGAGCGTTGGAAACTGACAAAGTGAGTGTCATAAGCGTTTGATACAAAGTAAGCGTCAAACTGGGCGAAAAAAAGAAGAACTGAGTGCTAAAATGTAGCGAATATGCGAAATATAGCTTGCATGGGTGCTCAGTTAGCGCGTACTGGATAGTACACGATTTGCCAGTTGGCTAATAAAAACGTGTTTACAATGATGCGCGCAATATTGGTGTCATAATTACAGTTAATTACAGTTTACTCTTCGTAGTCAAAAAGAATAAGAGATAGGAGTCAAGGTCCTGCAGTCGACGGACCTCGATGGAGCAATGTCAATCACTATCTGTAGTGTGCATGTATGTGAGTAGACAAATGGCAGGCAGAGCGAGGTCAAATATAATTGACCGAGACTGAAAAGTTTTGAGCCGATCATAAGCTTACGCCTGAAGCCGAAAAAATTACTGTAACTTTCACTTTTTCGGATGAAAGATGTTCTTTCACATTGCTTTAATTCTGAAACATTTGTCATGATAAGACATTGTTCGGCAATCGTGATGTCAAATGGATAGAAAATCTCGGTCATCACATGCACAGAATCCCACGTCAAAAAACGATCATCGCATAGAGTGTCACGTTCAGCAAACGATTTCCAGACAATGTGTTTATTCAGGCAACGTCTAAATTGACCTTTCAACATCAAGAGTCTTTGGATAACAAGTCTGATTTATGTAGAATCATTATTGAACGTACGCGAACTGTATGTCAGTCAAGTTTAGCCACGCTGACAGGACTTCAAACAAATCAAGTTCATGGAATTTTCAGTGCTGCAGTGGGCTCAACCCTCTGAGCATAGGGAACGAAGAAGTCTGGTTGTTGTTGTTGTTTGTATTGTTGTTTATGTTTATTAGTCGTGTTGTTGTTGTTGTTGACCAATAAAATTCAACGAACATAACTGTTGTGTTGTTGTTAATGTTTCAAGCGTAACGTAGATGTCATAAGAAACGCTACAAGGACACTTGGCCCGATACAACTGCCGGCCATATGCTAACGCGTACACTCTCTTCATACACTTAAACAGTGTATAATTATAAAAAATGACAGGAAGATTCATGAAAATTGGTAAAATGTCCCTCAAAAATTTTGTTGGGAAAAATCGCCGTCATGGATATACAAAAAATGGTGCCGGTGAGCAGCGTCGCTTGACAAACGTCGGCATTTTATGGCGATCAGCGCAGAAATGATCTGAGAAATTTTACTGTGCAGCTACAATAGTCCACAGACACATTCATTCAAAATCATCAAAATGCAGAGTGATTTTTATCTAGAGAAGCGTGGTCCGTAGCGACACATATCCCGGGCCCCGTCGCGACTATGGTAATATCGATGCGTGCAGAGCCGTAAACTACGTCGATATGTCGGTCAATTTATATTTTTCTTGATTATTTCATAGTGATCGCGCCAACTATATTTGCAATATCTCTATCACTCTGTAAAAAACTACAGTGCTATCAACACAAGACATAACATTGGTGTCGTGTGATAAACACATAAATATTTCTAGTTTATTCCTTGCTTACATTCATCGTTCTGTTTGCTCAAAGTTCAAAGAATACCTACCATTCTGTAATCTTGAATGCAGAGCTTCGGACTTCAAAACAATTATACCAGCAGCGTATTTTATTGACACGAACTTTATAGCAGAATGCTTTCTTTATTGAACGTGTTTATGAAGTGATGATAAACTTGATCGTAGAATTGCTCCAAGTCTGTAGGCGTATAAACATCAAAATGGCATAAATTTAAGGAATAAACTTCGCCTACCCGGTTGTTCGCATGTCGGGTTGGTGATAGGGTGTTACGTAGTTGTGGGGTGAACGATGTGGCTAAAACGTCGCAACCCATCGTAGCAGTTAGCCAATTTTAACTGGTAATTTCATTGCCTTCTTTATTGAGTACAAGGACATTCATGCTGCTATCAAATATAGATAAAAATAGACACGACAAATTGTCCCCAGACGCGATGTCGATATTTGCTATCATGGAATGGCTCTACCGATGTATGACCAGAGTTTTACTTCCCGATCTCGCACCAATTGAACAAAATTTGGATGTCGTAATTAACTTGAACTTTACATCTGATAAATTGTCAACTATTTTTTTGACATCGATTACACCTAAGACATGTTAGGGGGTGTTCGTGAAATGCACCTTTTGTTCGGTATTTAGTTTGCAATATTTTACAGACGGAAGAGAACTGAACATAAGCTTACGCAACAGTGACAACGTACTAGTTTATTTGACCAAGACGTAGATGTACACGCTCTCTCTCTCTCTCTCTCTCTCTCTCTCTCTCTCCTCTCAAAAAAATACTGCAAACTGTAGCCGTTCATGCCATTTAGCGCTGTGCCTGCGGTATTTCCGCGATCGTTAGGAGTAGAAGAGTGTGAATGATTCACTTCCAGTCTGTGGTAAATGACTTTTCATGAATATTCAGTCTCTGAGCAGCGGTAATCCTGGCGGTAAGCCAGGCAGAGGTATAAAAATGATAATTGTCATGGCCATGAAGCGAAATCTGTTCGGAAAGATTATCTACCTGAAACAGGGCAACAGTAACAGGGAATGTCAACTCATACCAAATCATCAGGCGGGATTGACGACTCATTGGGTAACGCCATAGTGAATGTAAACATCGACCTGGCGGGACGCGATCTCACAGCTGATGGCAAAATTAATTATACCACATCCTATCGTTGGAGGCGCCATCATGTTCACTTTGACGCTCACTTTGACGCTCAGTTTGACATTTTCCACAAAGTGCGCGATCGCTCAGTTTGACGCTCAGTTTGACGCTCAGTTTGCCATTTTCCACAAAGTGCTCGATCGAGCACTTTGACGCTCACTTTGTCAATTTTTGGGGTCTTACATACCTCGAAATCACATACATTGGTGTATAAAATTGATTGTAATTCTTGTGTCTATTTGTAAACTTTTTAGTTGACTGTCTTGTGCCAATCTACTGTTATCCACAGTTCAAAGGTCATGTAGGCTTGTACAACACCGCATAGTGCACTGAGCAGCATAGTGTACCTTTCATACCATGACTCTGAGAAACAAAATCTTTGGTTGGTTATGGCATGCTGATTGTAATGTTGACGTTTCACTATTTGCAGGGAACTAACTGGTTACATATACCAAGTGATCAGCCCTTTCAGTCAATATCAGTGGGTGGTAATTACCGTGTGTGGGGCATTGCAAAAGATGGATCAGCATACCTTAGAAATAGTGTCAATCCTAGTAATGTAGCAGGTAAGATTTTATAGAGTCAGTGACCATTCTAATATTCAGAATGAATACTTGAATTTTCTGTTTAACAGCATGACAGTGACACCACTATCTGTTTCACATGATTTTAATCTGGAAACTGTGAACTGTTAGATATATGGTTAAAATGTCACTATTATAAGATGATTTAATAGTGACATTTTAATCATTTTTCTGCTAGTTCACAATTACCAAACTGAATTTAGCTGAAGGTATACTAAATGTTTGAAGATGTTACAGATTAATTTGTATCTTACAAGTTCTTGTTGCTTAATGTGGTATGTACCGGTAATTCATTGTACACTCATCAACACTCCAAGTGAAGTCTTCAACTATCAAAATTACACAAGCTATTAGCAGCTTTTTCGAAGATTATTTTCCCATACTTTTTGAGATGAGTCATTGTCTCAATAAAAGATTTCCCACAATTTCAACTCAGTAAGACAGGAAGGAATTCAGGTTTATTAGCCTTCCCTGTACCAAGGTAGTCATGAACATTCATTGACATTGAGGGGATACAACAGTAACATGTGAAATGCCTCACTGATTGTGTGTTGTAAGTCAACCACCTCATGTCAAAAAACATAGTATGACTTATATTTATACAGTATTATATACAGTGAATAAATTCATCACGAGCTGCTCCTCAGTGAGTTGCTAATATAATATTTTATATCGTTAAAATTAACAGTTTATAGCTTAAGTTTAATCAGTGACTTTCCTTTCAGGAGACTGTTGGTTTCATGTTCCCCCTCCACACGTATCATTACGTCAAGTATCCGTAGGTATGGCTGCTGTCTACGCTGTTGATACCAATAGTAAGTACATATGCTGTGCTTCAATACTAGTTATGTCTGTCAGCCATTGATTGCAGTAATGCACATTTTCAAGTTTACCTGCATGTTCAAGGTTTACTGTGTATTATCAGATTTACTGTATACCGGTAGTACCTGATGACCATACCACATCAGGGACACATTTGGAGATTATCAATCCCATCCATCCCTATATTCACCTTTGTAGAGGTCTTTGTCACTATCCAAAGCAAAATATTGCATCGAAATTTGGGAGGAAAAGGTGAAGTCAGACATGATATCTATGTTTATACACTGTACCCAGTAGTTGATTGACTGTTATATACAGAGTTATCAACAATTTTCAGTGCTGTAGACAAAAGGAGCTGGTAAAATATTTACAATTCACAGAATCCAAACTGGGGTTGATTGGCACATGAACCATTCCTTCATTACATACCAGTATGTATGTATCTACAATGAAATACAAACAATCTTACAGCTATCAATGCAAGAACTCAGGAACACTATTTGAAAGCTTTCACATATTTCCAATGTTAATTCCATGTGTGTCTCTTACTGCAGATGGCTTGTGGTATCGTAAGGATATAACTCTGACATTTCCTGAGGGAACCAGATGGATTCATGTCTGTAACAATGTATACAAGGTATCTGTTGGTCCAAAAGATCAGGTAATTATCAAATGAATGGATAGTGAAAGAGGAAGTTATCCATCCACATTTACAGAGTATAACTTCCCAGTACTTGTTACATGAGTGTTAGTATTGAAAATATGGATAGAAGTATCTTTTCCTTTCATGGTTAAAGTCTCATACATGTGTGCATCTGAAGAATATACTCATTATGAAAAGAATCATGTTTATCTAGGTTGCCTTGCCGTAGTGGTGTTTAGCAATCAGACCCTTAGGATTATATCAATCAGATAGTTCAGTGTAGGCCAAGGGTTCTTTGTCTCGCCCAAACAAATTGACCAATGATGTGACATCACATGCAGTCCAGCACTACTAAGAGAGGCACTATTATCATATTTCATGATGAAAATCTATAAGTATACTAGTTGCTACCTCTGTTGTAAAGCAGTGTGTTCAACAATGTATCAAAACATCACACATTTAGCATTTTGTAGAGTGAACTTTAGATTGAACCTGTTGAAATCTGTAATGTGTAAACTTCAATAGCCATGATTGACATGATTTCATAGGAATCTAGTCACATCAACTTTAATCTCTACGGAAGCTACATGTAGATAGAAAATACTGTAAAATCATCAATTTTAACAGGGATATAATTTCATCCATTATTTTGATGTTTAAGACATTTTCACATTGATTTGCTTGTAAAATAATACAATCTATCATTATTTAACATTTTGACTGGGATTTTATTTAGCAGATTTCATCTATCAGCAAAAATAGAGACTTGTATCCCAATGAACAATAAATGGTTTTACAGTAATTATGTTACTGGTCAATTTTCTTGATATGGAACCTATTTGAAATTTGAGTTCTCAATCTCTATATTTACTAAGGTAGTATTTTCTCTGCTGTAAAATCTGATTCTTGGCTGTCATTATCCAGGTTTGGATATTGGCTGAAAAAGTCGGAGGAAGCCGACAAGTTGTCTGTAAGAGGAAGGGCATCACATCAAACAAACCAACAGGAGTATCATGGGATCTTGGCATTGGGGTAAGATTTTCTATTAATTTACCATTGAAGGGAAACAGTCATTGGAACTGCGCCTGTGCAAGTTTCTCGTTTACAAACAATGTATTTCCTGCATGATATCTAGATGCATCTCATCATGGCTGCAACATTTAAATTATACAATGTAGATTATGACAGACATGTTGTAACTTTCATCAATCACCGTCGTACCTTGGATATAGTGTTTGCATTGGTCATATGGGTCCCATGCAACCTTTGAGCGCAGTTCCGATGACTGTATCCCTTTAAGAGTGAGTGTGAAGATGACGAGTACAATTTACAGTAAATTACCCTCAAGACTGATTAGAATCAGCTATGCAGGTTACGGCTTATGTGTGCTGCACTTAGATGGAAGATGGAAAGACTTAGGCAGTGATACAGCAGTTCAAGTGGGAGGTAGAAGTGTTACATTGCCATCCATTAATTGCTAGTCTGTTTGTTTTTAATTACTTCACCCTGTTTTACCAAAGCAAAATATTGGTACTGTAATTGTAAAAAGTAATGTATTAGCACCTGTAACCAGTGAGGGGCTATGTAAATCACTATCATTATGATGTTAAGGTCTTTGGATATAAAACCTATCAACACACTTAATAACACATTATGAATTCACTGTTAATGAGTAGGGAGTTCAACTGCCTTGAAATGGACCAGCGCAAAATTATGCCAAATTAGTTTGTTAGCACATTAGACTCTCCAGTTTTTTTTCAGTTTTTCTTTTAAAAGGGGAATTTTGAATCCCACTGGCGGAAGTGGGCAGCTGCTCCATCTTTCATTTGAATATGGCCATAGTGTATGGTAATGGACTTCTACATTGTTTAACAAATTAATCTGGTAGATAGCCTTTGAATATATAACGGGTACTCCCTTGAATCATCATATTAATAGTGGTCTCATTGTAGAGATGGCACACACCAGAGACCATCGCTTGAACTGTTACCTACAGTCCATAGCAATTCCAGCCCATACAGTCCCACCTCATTTGAGCTTCATCTTGAACCTAACCT
This sequence comes from Ptychodera flava, assembly GCF_041260155.1. Taxonomy (NCBI): domain Eukaryota; kingdom Metazoa; phylum Hemichordata; class Enteropneusta; family Ptychoderidae; genus Ptychodera; species Ptychodera flava. The sequence continues at coordinate 37,973,682 of NC_091942.1, forward strand.
TAACAGTGGTCATGATGATTTTGAGTGGATTGTTTAATGTGCAGTTGGCATCTGCCTGACAGAAATGTATTGGAGAAAGCTATACACATTACAGTGAGTACAAGATGCTGAGTGATTGAGAGATCAAAGGGGTGTTGTGCCCTACAGGGTTCTTTATTGGCAGTGGTTTAAATTTCAATGCCAACTTTGATTACTTTCACTCTTTATAAAAAAACAACTGAAAAACTATCACTTTGAACTTGAATTTTTCGAAAAAAGATTAATTGTCATAAAAAGAGTTGTCAATATTTTGAAACCAGCATTTCAACAGCTAAATAGGCAGAGCAATTTCAAATTATGTTTGTATGTTTGAAATCCAACATCATTTGTTGTCAAGTGATAATAGCTTGCACTGCTAATCAAAATGTTTTGCCCAAAAATACACCAATATTTAGCCCGTAAATTTGTTCATTTCGCCAGGTGATCAAAGATCCATTCACCTCCATGTAATAAAAGATATGGCCGCCATTTGTAACTTGTACAGCTTCCTACGATAACTGGTGCAGCCACATTCCCTTATTTTACTTCCAATTCTGTCGATGTGTCCCTGTATTCTTCGGAACACCAGGTATGAAATCCTGAAGTTTGGAATCACTGAATTCTAGTTCAGAGTTGTAAGGTTGAAGGCAGAGTGTATCCATATGCATTTGCTCAATTCAAATGTACGGCAGATCAGACCCCCTAGAGATACCTTCTGAACTTCCTCAACCAAACACAAAAACTTTACATCATCAAAGTTGACGTCTTTCTGAGGAAATCTGATAGGTGGCGCTTCCATAATGCAAAAATAACGTCATACAACTTAATAACAAATTAATTCTCGGAAAATAAATGGCTTTTTTCTCATCTTTTCATCGTGAATGTTACAAAAATAATCTTCCAAATGGTACAGAAATAATCTTCATAAACTTTGAAAGGCAGGTTGATATTTGGGTTGACTATCATTTTAAACACTGTCGTTCATGGTTTTGATAATTCACCACATAATGAGTGAGCACAGGAAGCTTAGAATAGACTTGCAGATATATCAAGATTTACATACAAAAACTGACCATCATGCAGATTTGTGGATAACAAATTTATATTTTTTTTACAACAAATACACACCTGTGCCTAGGCTATTTTGTCTTACTGTAATAGGTAATGATTATATTCAATGTCAACACAGGGAAAATGTATTCCGCAGGTAAAGTGTAAACTTGTTTTGCATTCCTAAATGTTAGGGAGTTAAATACCCGGGGGTACATTGTAGACTTCTTTTTCTGCATCTTTTTCAAAGGATGAAGAAAGGTTATGGGGTAACTCTTGCCTGTAACCTCCTCTGTCAGCCAATGCTGCAAGGTCTCTGTAGTTGATGACAAATCCCATCTTTTTAGCACCATACTGATCTGAGAACTTCTCTTCTGGAACACCACTCGGTCATTGTTGTTTGTTTCTGTGCACCTATTCTGTGTGAGTTCCATTCAACAGTAAATTCATTTAATTGTGATTGATGGAGGGCATGAGGCATTTTATATCCATTGGATCACTTGAGTCATACAGTGATAGGTTTTGTAATGTCTTAAATTCTTCTCTTTAGAATTGGGCACTGCATTTTCTCAGTTGTGTGTACCAGCTTTCAATACACTGGTTAGAAGTTGACGACCCACATATATCAACTTTGTCAACAACATGATTTCTCCAAAGGAACACCTGGCATTCAGCCAGTTCTACCATCTCTGTTGCATGATCAGAATGTGTTCAACATGGGCACAACATTTGTTCCAATACAGCATCAAAGTAGTAGTATTTTGCAATGACATTTTGGTTGTTATTTGTGCTTTACACTCTAAGCCAGATAGTTTTTCAAGAAAATCCATTGATGCATCCGTGGGTAGCAAAGGGTGATTATAATCTCCCTTTCTGAAGCCCATCAGCCTATCATAACCATCCATATGCCATACCTAATTTGGGCCCTCCAAGTAGTAATTTCTACATTGACAAAGTTGAATTCTTCCTCTTTGTCTCTCTACCATCCTGTCATGACAAAGCTCAACCATTATTGCTTCAACCTGATCATAGTGACCAAAAGTCTATGCTTCTGACGTATGCGCTTGTACATGGCTCTGATTTCAAGTAATCTGCCAGATCTGTGCAATTCTTCCTTTATTGCCCATCAAATATCATCAGGACTAACTCTGTGATATCTTCTTATACCAAATGCAATTAATCTTTAATTCAAAGTACTACAACTCCAGGGAATTCCATAATCTTTCTCTAAATATTGTAGAATAGTAGTGTTATCCTTCACCCTCACAACCAAACTTTCAGGTACTTTGAGATATCCTTAACACCTTGAGGCTGGTACACACAAAGACTGTAGACACATTGCAGAAGACAGGCCGGTTGTGATGATGGTTGCTAGATCTCACCACGGTGATCTCACCTTGAACAGTTGCAAAGGCGGGAGAAAGTCTGTGTTTGTGATGATGTAGCTGGCTTGATAACAGTCTATGCTGGGCAAATCATTTTTCCCTGGGTTGTTTTCTTGACCACCTGCCCAATCCACTTGGTCGCTAAAGAATTTTAAACAAACAACACAGTTATTAATTAGATTAAGTTTTCAGTCTGTTAACATGAATGGACGACACATGGTTGTTTTTAAACATATTTGGGAGATAAATGGGGTCTGACTTCTACTGTCTATGGTAACATCAACCATTTTCAACCTACCATGCCAAGTATGATTGGAGCTCACAGTGTCTGGTGGACGCGACTCTTTCAAAATCTTGTTTACAGATACACTTCTGTCATTAGCATGCACAAGGATTGGTATGCCTGCAAGAAGATAATTTTGAGAATATAAACATCTAGATCAAGTACATCGTTCTACTCTTTGCATTCATACAGATTGACTCTTGTGAGTTGTGACTGATACCAATGCACAAAAAACCTCTTGACAAGAGGAGAATCATGATGAAATACTCCATGGATACAGGGCATGAAAACCTGTCAAAGTTTCATAAGTGCATATGTGGCCTTCTGAATTCTCTTACCATTGTTGTTGGTCCAGTCGCAAAATGTCTGATGCCAAGCATTTCAGTACATGTCGTTGTGTGCAGTTGTCATCATCAGTTGTGATGCATTCTTTGTAGATGCCTTTGTGACTACTACAAAACTAATAATAAGATAGGAAAGTTGATTCAGTATCAAGTCATAGACAAGCAATTATGCATCATCTTTACTAAACATTCAAATTTGTCAACTGATAGAATGGACATATTTATAAGAATTCTACTGTCTATGCATACCCTCTCATTTGGGATTCACTTGACTTTTTTGCCATAAGAAATTAGTCAGACGTCTCGTAAATTGCATCTTTGTCTAATTTTTGAAACTACAATGTATACACAAACACAATTGTACACTAGAAAAGTATTTACATTGATTTGTAACGAAATATATTTGGAAAATACACTAATTTTTCTAACAATAAAAATGGTGTATTTGTTAGTGAATTGTTATGCATCTCATCGTTTTGTTAGAAAACGCTCAAGACACTAATTTAAAAAATTATGTGATTGTGATGTATTCTTAACTGACCAAATATGACAATTATTATTATTATTAATGTTTAATTCAGGCCATAAATGCCCATAATAAAAAATAAATAGATACATAAAAATATGCTGAAGTTAAATATGAATAAAAACTTAGTAAGGAAGCTTTCTACAATGTTTCCAAAATGCTGAATGAAAATGCGAGTCAGACTGAACACAATTACTGATGCACCTATTATACTTGTATTTCTCCAAAGAAGACAGATATCACTGCTTGGTATTTTTTCACGTTGAATGTCTCATGACTGACATCACTTCTACACCTGGTCTTTCTACTGGATCAGCAGATTTCCTCTTACAAAGAGAACAGTGACCAGTTTATGATGTGTAGAATCGTTATTTTCAGACAAGAAATGGGTTATAATTATACTGTTCAGTTTTATAACATTTCTCTCTAAAATGATATAGGTTTCCATAATGCATTGATCTGAATGTCATATCAATACTGTTTGACTAAAACAACATCTGCCATGGAGTCAGCTGTTGCGCGTTCCAGGAGAATAATAAGTTATAAGGATTGGAAATCAGTTTCATTACTTTTATAATACGGTAATAACACAAGTCATGATGCTGGTGAACAGTGTTGACTTTCGTCAAGAAATTGCCATTCATTTTGCTGTGCATTAATTACTAAAATATTATGATAACACAGACTTTGTTGGCTTTCTGTGAGTCTTCTGTGTCACACCCATGTTTGCAACCTTACTGAGAACTTCATACTGTTAATCACGCAGACCACATGTCGTAACAGCGTGCAGCAATCTACAAATAATGAAAAGAAGAAGTGTTCATTTTAATTACTTAGAGAGCCTTTGCAAGGTCAAATTTGATCATTCTTACACAAGCAAGTAATTAAGAACAAAGAAAAGGCTTTCCGTGTCACAGCAAACAAATGTTGTGATGTAGCATGATTAAAGTTTCAACGTTATGGATGATGTTAAAGTTGTATTGTAATTGAAGCTAGTATGAAAGTTGGTAGCACAATTACGTAACACAAACTTAGTCACAAATCTTTGAAGAAATTTCAAAAAGTACAATAAATTGACTGACCTTTAGTTGACCAAAAACCTACCATTTGGTAGGTAGGGTGATGAATTTTGGGAGCACTGCATGTCAAAGGCAAGCAAATTCACGTTTTTTTTTATTGTTTTTAATTCCTTATTTGACTTATATGACTGTAAAATGTTTAGGGTTAGTGAGTGAAAATTAGGGTAACCTCAACCATGAGAATTTCGGGTCCCACCAATTTGATTACTCCTCCCTGCCCGTCACTGCCTGTCTGTCATGAAATTAACCAACCAATTACTACAATTAATCAATATTTGAATACCACAGACAACTTCTGTTCGATAAAAGCCAAAAAAATAAGTCAAAATCTCCAAAATGTTGATTTTTGAACATTAGCTATCAGATATACATGTATTACCACCATTTACTATACTGTAATGGTACAATGAAACAAATCTCTCTATGCATATAAAAGAGAAATGATCAGCCACGGTTACTCTATGCTACCCAAAAGACTGATTGAAGCTTCAACATGTCATAGATTGTTCATAAATAAATTGTCATAACTTGTAAGTTATAGAGTAGTTTATCTCATCCTAATTTTTGGACCAACGTACAGTTATAGTAATTGCCATCCATCTTCAACTGAACCATAGAAAGTAGAAGATAAACAGTATGGTAGCTAGCTAGTGAGAGCAATACAGCTCAGTCAATCAGCCGATCAGCGTAAACTGGTGTGAAAAGCAGTGTTTTAGGGTCATGCACTTTCAGCTTTTGTTTTTCTATTTTCGCTTTGATAATTTAATAATAAGCAAAGTCTATGACTTTTAGATATCAAAAGAAAACAGTAATGTATGAAACAATTTTTTTGACGGGCAGTGAAAGACCACGCAGAGTAAGCATGGATGGGTGGAAATTAATTGGCCTAAGACTATGGCGCTACTACCTCAATGCAGGACCATGGAGGACCAAGAATTTTTTACCAGGGCCCAAAGTCAAGGTTGCAGAGGTTGCAGAGGTGTTAAGAGAGTGAGGAGGTGTAAAAGTTAAAGGTTAGGGAAATCATGGAGGATGAAAGTCTGATGCCAGAATCACCAGTCATATGATTTCATTTAAGCTTCATCAAAGTCAACCAGTCCAGACATTTTGTCACCACAAAGTACCAGGGTAGTAGAGTCGTAAGTCGTTGCGTTAGTGTGTCTGACATCACTCAACGTTTATTGTGTCAAGATATACGTGTACCTTGGAACACTTAGTGTCAGTGAAGAACAAGCAGCAGATCCACAGCCTTTTTGTAGTCACAGCGACTGGGAGCTGAATGTAGTTGGCAGAAAAGAGGACTTTCTTAGAATACAGATAAAGATCAAAGAAGTAACTGTTTACCTGACACCAGACAAACTGTTCCTAGAGATCTCTGCTGCCAAGTGTTGGCATTGTTTATGCCAACTATGCGTTACTAGCACAAAACGAAACTGGCCAGGCATCGGTCAAATAGATTACATCCAGAATGCAGGTATTTGCAGGTTGTGGTACAAAAAATTCTTGACCCTCTTTGGTTAGATGAGGAACATGGCGAGATGAGCGATATCTTGCCACAAAAGAAATGCTAGTTGACATGGACGGCGTACCAGTAGCTGTGACAAGAGGAGAAGTAATGTCCATGTGTGTTGTCAAGAAGGTACACATGATATATCCCAATCTACCTTACCAACATTATATCCGGACCTAAAGTATACGTGCATTCAAACACACCAAAACAAAATGGCCCTTTTCAGGGCCACTAAAGTTGTCCTAAAAGAGATATACCAATATTGCACATGCCAATTTCATAATTTGTCCTCTTAGAGTGTAAAATAGCAGCCGTTGATCTGTCTCACCTTTTTACGATTTGTTGTTGTCAAATTTTTGCATGGATATATTTTGTGGTACATGTAATATGCACCATTGCTTTACCACATTACAACTGCAATCAGTGTACCGTTCTTACATACATAGGAATAGCAAGAGACACAATGCTAAGAACATACTGTCTGAACAAAATGTTATGTTTGCTGGGCAAGCATTCATGAATATTCGCAACTCACATTACTCCTCATGATTGACAGCAGTTAGAATTCTTAACAGTCACCATTGTGCTTTGTTTATGTCAACCATAAGCTTAACATTGGTAATAGTATTCATCATAGCGAGCAAAATTGTTCCTTTATTGACAACAAAATAGTGCAGTGGATATTCATGAACTTATCTAGTATGAAATTTTCTCTCAAAAGTCCTCAATTTTGTGACGCTCCAGTGCACACTGCTTACTCATACCAGTCAAATTACGTATTTACTCCACGACGTGGACTCCCTTTTATACCCACAATCCCAGTTTAAAGGAACTTTTCAAATGTTTTTTAAACTATCATGTGAAGTATTACACCAGAAAGAGGGATTGATTTCTATTGTATCTGTTGCAGGGTGGTTGGACGCATATCTGCGTAAGAGGATGTACAAGATCTTGTGATGACAATGCAGAACTTGAAGATGAATCACTGTCATCATCACAAAAATCATTATCAGATGAGCCACGGTCATCATTACAGACATTATCAGACACGCCACTGTCATCGTTACAGAAATCATTATCAGAGATCACCTCCAGTGTTGGAAGTAATACATCTTCTAACCAATCACCGTCATAAGAGACTTTGGTAATATTGGAACTGGTAACACGTGTTTTACTGAATAGCAAAACCAAAATAACGCTGTCTGTGAAATCTAAAAGTATGGCACAACTCAGTAAACAAGTCAACAATTTTCTCGTTTGGACATGCAATGAAAATTTGCACATTTTGAGTGAAAAAAAATGTAACATGGAACTTGGAGTTCATTTTCTAGAATTACACGCAGTTTACAGGGAACATAATTGAGATAAATGAGAAAAGTCCAAGGAATTAATAATGTGAGCTATGGATAAAAGATATCCTTTGTAGTACTTTTCCTTTTTATATAGAACGCATAGACTGTTATTCACTAGTAAGTCAACTGTCCCAATACATACACATTTATAACATTTTAAGGTTGTAATTATGATCATTTAAGTTGCAGTACTTCAGGATAAACTATCAAATTGCTAGAAATGACAGAATTTTTCACTTGCTATCGAGCGTACTGTATCTGGCATTGTATGTATTTATGAATTCCTGGGTTCAAACCTACAAGGTTCTGTAATATTTAATTCCTAGTGGTATGCTTGTGTGGCAAAGAGTACAAACAGTTATGTGCAAACATTTTAACATTTACAAACTGATGGACCAGGTACATTCTTATTGTTTATTTTGTGTTTTTCTAGAGTTACATGAGAAAATTTACTCAGAGAGACACAGTTACTGTGATTAAACTGGCAGTCCTCAATTCCTGTTTCTCATACTGTTGATTGTTGACATTGTTTATTTATGTGTGATATTGGTACTTGCATCTTCCTTGAAAATTGTGTTCAGTTAATTACTTTGTTTAGAGATAGAGCTGCTAAAAACCAGACCTTTAAGGTGCAATGTTTTGTCAGTTTTTTGGAGGTCAATTATTTTGGACACAATAATGGTAGTCAATAGAACATGTATTCAAACCTACTTACATACAGAGGACTTTAAAAAAAAGAATAACTTAGACCCCCAAAAATTGATTTGTTTGTGGTCACCACCCGCATCACTTCAAAGTGTGCAGGTCAACTCTTTTTTCCTGTTTTTCATTTGCCCCATGGAAAAAAAGGGGAAAATGTATCAAATTCCACCAAACATTTTAAAAAATTGAACAAAAAAATTGCATCGCCACATCATTTTTGCCACATGTCAATGACCAGAAACAAACCTATTATTTTTGGGGCCTTAAAATGGCTGCTATACCAAACTACACACCTCACCATACAGGACATTATTGTTGGTTAATTTTGTATTCATACATGTGTCATACATAATCAACATCATTTGATATAAAATACCAAAAGCAGTGACTATTTTCATCTGGATGCCACGAATGAATATGCTAGTGCTGTGGCATTCAATATCATATTACTAGAAATGACAAAATTTTTGACTTGTGTTACAGGATAATAACATATATGTTCAATTCAAAAAATCTCTATTTTTGTCAAAGAACTTGTTAGAGTTGTATTGTTCTTACAATTATGAAACCATGACTTACATGTGTATTGGGTACCAAGCACTCTAAACATAGTAATATCTTCAGATATGCATTGAAAAAAATTATCTCAGAAACATCAAAGAAGAATCAAAGGAAATATGTCAGACTGATAATTCTACACTGATATCCTACTTACATTCTGTATGTTAAACACGTGTATTTTATCTGAGAAATTATCAAAAACTAACGTTCCATTCCAATATTATGCAAACCTTGAACTAAGTCAGGTCATTGTTGACAGTCTTTGCACAAACTAGACTGTCAGTGTGAAAAATACATCTCAAGTGTTCCTGTGTAACTGCATTCTCATCAGTGTGTTGTGTTCACAATGCTTAATTCTCATAGTCAGTCATACAACATGAATCTACTTGTTTGAAACTATCATCAAAATTTCCAAAAGACAAGAGAGATTGTAGCGAAACATTTAAGGTAGTATGCACCTCGAAAGTGAAAGACTTAAACTTTTGCTCTAACTTTCCTCAAGGGATCTTTCAATCATTCTCTTTCAAAATCAAGAATAAAAACCGGGGGTCACCGTGCAAATTTTGGTTCTAGAGAAACAAATAACCCAAGATTTACTGATATTTCAAATTCAAAATGGCCGCCATCCCTGTGTTAACTCTATGGAGAAAAATAAAAATTTTCGAATTTTGAAAAATTACGCTGGTGTAAAGTTTTCTTTCACCAAGAGCTTTAAAATGAACCCCCACATGTGGTATATCAGAAGAGAATTGTAAAAGTTTGAGAGTCCGAATGTCTGTCCCCGAGGTGCGTTCTACCTTAAAGCAAACATGAATGAAGTGAGTGTACTTAGCATCATCATTTGAAAAGGGAAAACCATTATCCATAAGAGTCTGAATATCTCCCCAAGACACAGTCTACTTTCATTGCTGCCGTAGTGTTGAAAGGGAAAAAGGCTCTCCACATTAGCTATTAAATTGTGTCTCTCTGTGGCAAGTGTTTAATATAGTGAATTTGATAATATCAAAGATTTTTAAGTAGATTTTCAGTTCATATAGTGACAAATTAAATCAAGGAGGCATGTAACCACTTAAAGTAAGTCAAAGAGAATATTATCTGCTCATCATTTTAACATTTTATTTAATGGCAGAGTTTGTTTAAATGTTTTTGTACATGTATAGCAGCTTCAATATCTTGTGAGAAGAGCATTTACATCAATGTAAAAAAACAAGCCAACAGAGACTACTGACAATAACATGAAACAAATACATTTTTCCCAACTTTTTTAGATATGAGAGGACGTGTAGCAATAGCTTCTCCCAAAAGCATGTTGAAATACCCACTATTTAGTTCGTCAACACAAAACATATTTATAGATAAAATGTTGTGTTGTTATTTACATTGAGTTCTAGTTCACATTGACAGTGCTGTCTGTCAAACAATTAAAGGCCGATTGACAAGCTGAATATTTTGTACATCAACATGCTCTGAGGAGTAGACCAAAACACTTCTTGATATTTCAAACAGAAATACTGAAAAAATATCATTAAAAGTAACAGCTACTGACCCTTTAAATATTTGCACTTGTTAAAAAATTGTCATAATTAATTCAACAGTGCTCAATGAGAAATGCCCTTGCTTTAGCTTTAAAATAGCATGCTAAAACTTTGAAATATGTAAATATTGGACTTTCTATTGTATTAAAAGTGTGTTTTGGTTCTGAACTGTGTTGTGTTTTTTCACTTCTGTCAGCTGGCATATCTGATCACATCAGATCATATAGAATCACCATCGATTTCTGTTTCATTTATTTGATTTGATTTCTAGTTTATTTATTTTTCTTTCATTCTTTCTTTATTCATTCATTCCTTTATAAGTAACAGCACCATATGGTAGCTGTCTAGGATGAAGAGATGAATAAATTACAAAAATAATGGAAAACTTTCAAAAAGATCTGAAAGACTCACAAAACTTCTTAAATGAGTACCAATGGGTTAAACTTAAAAAATTCCAACTCAACATGCTGTTCACAAATTCACATTTAATTTATAAATTTATAAGTATAACCACAATTGGTGTGTGAGAAAACTTGCATTGCTCTGATGTGTCAAATTGTTTTAAAGGGGCAGTCTTTAATCCCTTGTTCTTGCATTAGTGGTGGTTGATATTGACTGTTTATGTCATTTTAGTCCTGTGTTCTCATTTGAAATTTGTGCACAGTTAGTAAATTTGCTCAGAGATAAAACTGATAATAAACCTGCCCCTTTAAAGAAAGCTGCAGTTAATGAAATGTAAATACTTGCATAAAAACTCACTCAAAGCACTGTCATTAAAATCCAAGCTGACAGCAATGCTTAATTTTCATGGAGTTTTATAATATACTGTTTTCCAACCTTTTTCCTTCAGAAATACATTTACATTTTCAATGCTTTGATTCACTACTTCAGTCATAACATCAGAGAACAGTGTTTCATTTCTTGAATCAAATCTTTTTCCATGCCTGTGAAATTTCCCTTCCACATTTCCAAGTAACAGATTTGTCTATCTTCCTCTAGAGTCAAGCTGAGAAAAGTCATCATATTTCTAACTTGCAATAAGGTATTGTTGACCAGGTCTTCATAGTAAATGATAATCTTGTTATTTTTCCACCCAAGCCAATTAATGTAGAATTTCTGCCATGCTAAAGCTGCAAACGTCACATAGTTTTCCCAACCTAGAACACAGAAATAGGTAAAACTAAGTTTCTTTGCAACTAATATGTGAAAATATTCCATATATATGACTAAATGCAAATTCAATGAAAGTAGTCTTACTAACAATGGAAAGTAGTCTTGCTAACAATGCAACAAAAACCTGTCAAATGTTTATGTTTGAAGTCCATTTTTTAAATCCTTGTAAACAATGTTGTGCTAATTCCATCATTTGTCATTTGTCTTGATACCATTAGATGGAACGCAGGTAACTATGGATTTACCCTCTACCTTATTACATTTATTTACATTTTGAGTCAATTTCTGAATTTCTTGAAAGTTCTTTAGGTCAGCCATACAGCAAAACATTATCCTGTTAGTTTTCTTTGATGCAACAATAACACCCTTGAGTCAATGACGCATCAAGTTGGCACATATGGCTCACTGATACATTGGTTTTCTTTTCACCTTTGTGATTCACACAATTTACAGGTGTAATTTGGCAAGAGTGCAGATTATAGGAAATAGACTGCTTTAGAATAATAAGTATTTATCAGTTTAAGGATTAAACTTCATCATATCTTGAATATTAACAAGGAAATCCTGTATTTTGTACTTAGGGTCATAAGGTGCTTTCAGTCATAGCAAGAGTGTAAAAAAATGTTTAAAAATTATGATTATGAATACTGTTGATAAAATAAAATATTCTGTCACCATTGTATAGTTACAAAAGTACCGTAATGCACTGGAATCCTGAATGGTGATCAGTATTTCTGGCAAATTCACGCAGTTGTAGTACAGACTCTCAGAAATATGGTCAATATAGTTACAGCAGTAGCATTGCACTGTACTTTGATGCATGTGGTCACTGTACTGCCTCGGCAGACTATCTGAACAGTAAATAGTACCGGTAGGGAGGGGCTGATTCTGACCGCCCAAGCAGTGCTTCTTGACTGAAGAATACTCACCTTTTTGTCTGAACATGTGTACGTCAGCAAATCCAATGTGACCTGCAGCCATTCTGTTGTAGTCAGCTATGAAAGCATGGTATGGATTTCGTATAAGTACAATTGCTGCCGAAAAGTCTGTCTGTGACGGAAAGAAGTCATGGGTCTTAGCAACTAACGTCTTGCCATCTCTGTGATTGGTACCCTCTCCTAGGAAACCTGATACATGTACAGTTGAAAATCAGACTTTTTAGACAACAAATCACTAAAATGGTTGGAGAAATTAAGTAACATAACACACAAATTATGCAAGTAAGTCATTTTTTAAGGAAATGTATGTGATGGAATCAATTATGTAAAGATAATTTGAATTGTCATTGCAAACATACATGCCAAATATTTTACAGTAAATTTTGACATGTCATAAACCACAGCAAAATTGTCAACTCTTAAATGAAAACCGCCACTCATCTTCTTTGTCACTTTAGATCTAATTTACTCAATTGGTAACTGGTGGGCCCTTACATCTTTGGGAGATATGTGATTCCCTTGAAGGTGAGCCTTAGCCAAGCCAAGGTGTGTAAAATTTGAGGGAAATAATATGCATGCTGCACCAAAAAAATCTTTCAAATTTAGGAAAGTGGAAAAATGTGCATACAGCAGCAAGTATTCTGATCTTCCCCTCAGAGATGATTTAAACATGCATTCCTAGACACCTATCTTACTCACGATTTTGAATCCAATGGTGCAACCACACAAATATTTGTAGCTCTTGAAAACTTTGAAAGACAAATACTTAAAGGCATGATTTTCTTCAATGAAAACTGAATTTATCATAAGTAATATTAGGTGTGAGCTGCATAAAAAATTGACCGATAAGCTTATACGTGGCACTTCATGACGTAGCTCGTATGGCTCATAACATTGATATTAAATTCAAAAATACTTCGTTTCGCAACACTTTATTTTTCTTGTCAGTTTTCATGTCTACTTATCCGCAATTTATAAATGACAAAGCTTTTAAAATCTGGTACGTAGTAGTATAACATCCACTAACTTCGAAACACACGTACCTGCCTTATAAAGTACACTGTCATTGTATGGAGAACTTGTGTAAATCCCGGTAGCTACTTCCAAAAGATGCCGTACCCAGGTGTTTCCGGAACCAGGAAAACTTGCAAGTGCAATGAATGGACGGCTACGGCTTTCGGCAAAGCTGATGAGACATCGTTTTCCTTTGAAAAAAATCAGATAAAATCGCCGACTACTTGGCAGATATTTCCGGAATTTTAACTCTATTGAAGTGTAATGAACTTCATTTGCCGTGAATTCATTGGCGGAAGGTGGGATAGGCTGTTTTACACTCGAACGCTTCATCCCTGGGATGCCCTCCCACCACATGAAGCGTCAGAGTGTAAAAACAGCCCGCCCTACGGTTCGCCGATAGCAGGGCTATTTCATTACGGATTGTCATAATGAAAAAATACAAAAAATAGAATAAATGCATCAAAATCACTCTTATTAAGATATCATTTTTACCAGGAGCTGGGACCCTACGTTTCGTTGGCTGCCACTGTTTACTCAATGATGTAGACACAACTGTTACTGACGGCTTGAATTTACGATCACCTTCTTCCGAGTGGTTGGTATAAATAAACAACCAAACCACTGGCACTACTATCGCAAAGCAGAGCACAGCACATATACACCGTAACTTCCGTCTCTTTTTCATAAATCCGTGAGTCCCATCTGTACTGTAACTTCTATTAATGCTCGATTGTTTCGCGGTCTACTTCTGTTTCCACCAGACAGTTGTTGCTTTAACTGATTTAGAGGGAGTTATGACACTAGTCAGAGGTTACACACCCGGAAGTTGTTCGTAGGTATAGGTAATAGGTTGATATATACGTTGTAGGACGATGATGCACGTTTCAACCCTAATTGGATTGATGGCGCTGTTTGGCGACGATCATACGTGCCCTCAGATATGGTTATTCACGTCGCGCCAAAGCCAGCAAGTGATATGCAGTTCACTTGGGGTGACCTCACTTAAACCGGTAACTCTCGGTAGGGCCCTACCGAGAAAAATCGATAAAAATGGGCGGAGCAAAACATAACTAATATGGTATCTTTGTGAACAAAAAGTACCAATTAAAACAGCTGGTTGAACACCTCCAAAAATAGAACGTGCACGCCACATAATGTAAACATTGACTGCACGGTGACTTTACGTATACTATTTTCCACCCAATTTTACGGTTTACTTTCCATACGATACATCCACTCATTTCCCCCATAGGTTTGTCTTGAACATAGACTTTTTCGAAGTCTTACTGGAGCAGAGGTTCGGCGCGGCGTCGCCTCGGATTTGTACAAACCGTGATGACGTTGCCAGGCGATCGATCGACACCCCTATGCGTCATGGTATAACGTTTCTCGTCCGAAAACGAAGCGTTTGTCATTGTATTCTGCGCGTTTTTGAATGATTCAACATAATGCATATCATGGCAGTGGCAATAGCTATCCGCATCTTTGTATACGGGTAAACGATGCAGAAATCCAACGAGTAGCTTTTCTGCCACGGGATCTATTATCGGAGTTTTCCTCGGCTCAGTCAGTCATAGTGTACATCACTCTTGCAGGGAGTCTTGATTGCAGAGTCGTATTTGCCTTGATAATGAAGCACTGTTTTGTCCACACGCCGTCCTAGAAATGCCGCATTTCAGGAAAGAACGGGAAAAAATCAAAACAGTTCTGAAAGAACAGCAAATTCGCCTACTAGATCATCACCAGATGTCCAAATTTATCGAGTGTGATTATTTCAACGTTGGACATTTACCACAATGCTCAACGGCCGAGTCGTCTACCAAATTTTGTAGAGCTTTTGTCAATACAAACAATCCTTTCCTCATTCTACCTTAGTTTAGCGAGGCAGGGCTGTGTCTCCATTATAAAACGTAGTTTTCCACAGTTCTCGGATGGTAGTTGTAGTTTCCTTTTCAAAATTTCGTTGTCTGATGAACTCGGCGCTGTCGCGGATGGGAGGGTACCGACGACTATTCCCACGGCTTCGATTACAAGTTTTATGGTGACCGAAATGAAATGTGGTGTGTCTTATGATTATTTCAAAAAGCTTCTGAAAAATACTTATTTTAGAAATCAAACCTGTTAATATTTAATCACCTAAAATAAAATCAGAATAAAGTGATCGCATGATCTCTCGGAGTATTCATTTCAATGTCCATCCCTCCTTATAAAATGGTGAGTTCTAGTATTTCGCTACTTTGAACGATCCCGCCAAAATCGAGTGCACTTGCACTTCTACACTCTCCACGCAGTCGCGATACTAGTTCATTACAAACGCGTGGTAGTCAGAGTCAGACTGCTAATCACACTATGTCAACTGGCTTTATGAAGATAGCGGTCACTGATGAGCACTAGAGGTAGCCTCGGGAATTTTCTTTGCCAGGAATGAATTGGAGCTAGCTGTGATGGGGATCGAGCGCGGACATTTGAGTGTGACTGATTGGTACGGTGACCTCAGCTGCCGCCGGCCGACGACGTGTGTCAACTCGACGTCTGCTCAGCATAAGTGACCCAGCAGTGACGACCGAATATGCCGAAGGCGATAGCAGGCGTCAAAAAAAAAATCCCGGTTTTGTCAGCACATTGGATTCTGGAGGCTACTTGTTTTGTGTTACATAGGCATGCACGGCTTTAGATCGGGAAAGAAAATGTATATCACTTTACAGCTAAGCGTAAGCGATAGTTACGCATACAACAGTACGTTGACTCGAGGGTAAAACTTGAAATTTGAAAAGAAGACAGAAGATATACAGACAGTGTAGACAAAGTGAGAGATCATGCCAGAATTTGTGCTGGTACTTGCCCGTGGTCTCAACCGTACTTTATGTCGGGCATAAATGACAGTATAAGCTTATGCGCCAGTCAATGTAAACCCCCACCCCCCCCACCTCGGGCGATACGGGAAAAATGTGGGGGATTAGACCGTGTGTGCCATGAAACTGTGCCCGAGGGGGTGGGGCAATTGCCTCGTTTTGATCCCCCTATTCCTTTGACGGACAGGCCCAGAATATGTTCGTAAATAACTACGCATGCGCACGTATGCAGGGCCTGAAAATTACCCGAGGTCCCGGACCAGTGTTTTTATCCCGAACCAGTACTAATTACCCCTAAAAAGTCCGCAGACCAATACAAAAAGGAGCCAATTTATTTTGCAAGGGAATGTCCAGTGCTTTTCCCAGATTGTGTTCTAGTGTCTTTTGACGAAAAATTAGAAACTACGTCCCCCCCAAAATACCGAAGTTACTGAAACCATGGAGGTAGCAGAGACGCACTAAAGCCAGTTACACTAAAACCAAGAGCCCATTCCATTGAGAGACTACGTCTTATAGGTACAAAATTACAATAATTATCGCGTCTTTAAGTCGATCAAACATTTAAAATTTAGTCTATTTCTTTCATCACAACATAAACTCTAAAGGAAAATCAGTTACTCAATTACAGTTTGCGATTCATGATATGAGCCAGGCGATGTGCGTCCACTAGCCACTGCACTGCAAAAATCAAATGACGGGCCATGCACGTACTCATTTTACATGTAAAATTTAATGTGGTAAAAACCAGACCATAGCCTCAGCTAAAAATATCAGCAACCCCAAAATTGTGTGAATATATTATATCTCTGTCTATTAAAGTAGTATTTTGCAGTAAAATTCTCTGGAAGGAGTCTCATTACAACTTTCCGATCGTCCATGGCAAGCAAGCTTCTGAATTTAGAAGGTCACCATGCTGAATTCCTTATATAGTCAAGACCCCCTAGCTCGATTGTAGTTGACCTTAACAAGAACCGCCTAGCTTGTCAAAACAGCGTTATGGCAATTTGCTATTGCTATCAAAGGAAAAAGAAGTCCCTCTCAGATATTTGGTGTTTTCAACCTATTTTTTACAATTTAAATGGAAAAGAATCAACCGCTGGGCAATTATAAAAATGAAGTGAAATTTATAGCAATAGTAAAAAACATGTCAAGTGTGTGTACAAGAACTTGAGAAAACTACCAAGTAAATGTTTATGCAGTGTGTCTGTATTAAAAAGATTGGCAGTTTATGCTGTATGTAAATCCCAAGCAAATCTGATAGAAATGCATATATAACATGAGTATGAGAAATGAATCATTCTTGTATTGTTATGCAAATTTTTGAGGACCAGTGGATTTTACCTTTGGACCAGTGAAAAAAAAAACAGGTCACTGGTCCTGGGACCAGTGGGAAAAAACAGAAATTTTCAGGCCCTGGTAATGGATGTTGTTGTTCAGAGCGGTAGCATGGCGAAAGGTGGCTGTCAAGGCCGTGTGGGCCGGTAAGCAGCTTTTCAACTGGCTATGATGAACGCGATGCAGCAATATTCAGAGGTGTGTATGACAGTATATTTGTGATTGATGGCTTAAATATCGATAACTAAATAAATGATTTTCATCCGCCGTGTATTCTTATTTTTTGGAAAACTGAACATACCATACGCAAAATTTCCCGCATTTTCCCACGTGAGCGTGACATTTCGGATGTTCACGATGCGTCATCGACATGGTCCAGCACTAAAAAGACCTCCGGGTCAACTCTATTTTTGATAAAGCTTAAAGGGACAAAGTCAGCCATTTTTCATGAATTTTGTTTGATGCGATATACTACTTATTTTGTTCACTTTGACATGTTAAAAGATACTGAATGAATGAGTGACCATACATATATTCGACCCCAGTTTTATACAAATTAAGTAAAACCATCGCGAAAACGAATTAATGGTCATGACCATTAATTCATTTTCGCGATGGTTTGCATGTATCATGTCTAAAACCGGGGTCGAATATAGCATGGTCAGCCATTCTTTCGGTATCTTTCGACATGTCAAACAATATAAGTAGTATCTCACATCAAACAAAATTCATGAAAAATGGCCGACTTTGTCCCTTTAAATTGCTTGTGTATTTGGAAAACATGTTCGGTCACGACGGGATTCCTTTTTATGTCCGCTAAATGTATTATCAAATTTATTCATGATGACCCATATAGCTAAGGAAACAGTTCTGTTTCATCAGTGTGATCATTCTGATCATCTGTTCTGTTGAGTTTTACACAGTATCTTTCTGCCGTGTTTTATGATGAATAAACACGGATCATTATGAATTTTCATTCCTCTGCTTGTTTTAAATCAGTGCATGACTGATGTAGAATGTGTCATTGTGCTTGTAGCATGAGAGCAAGAAGACAAAAAGCTGCACTTGTGAGATTGGACATCATGTATCTTGTTTATCAGCTTTAATTAGTTTATTGAGGCGACATGTCTTGTGTGATACATCTGGTGTTTTGATCTAATTAAATCATTTGTTCTAGCCTGAAATATGTTTATGCCTGACAACATACAAGCAAACTAGACTGAAAAATATTGTAAATTTTTGCTCCAAAATAGGTGACGTGACTGTGACACCTCAACACTTTTATCTGGTCACAGTATAAGTGGCTGAAAAACAAATGCGAAAAGTATGTTATTTTCCTGGATCTATTTGTGTTGATTGTGATAGACATTTGTGAACAGCATAAATGTCACAAAACCCTGTTTTAAATGATAAAAATTGTTCTAAAGTTGAACATGAACTTTTTATATTGATGCAGGTTGTTTACGACATGAAATGAAAATTCCAAAGAGTGGTTGTGTGTAGGAATTTACAAATTCCCCACCCCCGTATGTGGGGGATTTACTTGGTTTAGGTGGGGATTTTCCGGATTGTCTTGCCCCAGGGGGTGGGGCATTTGGCAGATTTCACAGGACTAATTTCCAAATCCCCCACTAAACCCCGAGGTGGGGGGGGTGGGGGTTTACATTGACTGGCGCATTAGGCCTTCCTGTCTGTAAAATGTACGGCTCAGGTAGGCCAACATAAATGAAAACGGTCCTTTTCAGGACCAACAAATTTTCCAAAAGAGAGCTACCTAATCAAATGTGTTTGCATGTATTTATTATACACAGTGTGTGTGCGTTTGTATCTTTCGGTACGCTCCGAGTATTTGGTGTTTTTCCCCGCGTTGAACAATCAACGCTACGTACGTAAAAAGTAAACAACGTATCGCTCATGACTCATTTGCAATTTGCATATCATGTCAATCATGCAGATTCAAACTGAACATCGAACGTTATACCGGCGATATACCGGCAAGTATTTTATCCTTTTCCTGGTTCCAGACGTCATTTCAAATTTGATTTCGTCAGAAACCAAGTATATTGTGCTCCAAATACTTATACACATATCCCTCAATTTCCAAGAAAAAAAATTAATCGGTAGATTTCTAAATTAACGGTTTTTATAGACGACGTCCAGAGCGTACCGAGTACGTTTGAATATCCCACCATTATGCCACTCTCGTAGGTTCTCGCGCTTTTATACGGGAGTTGGGGCTTTAACTTTGTTCAAATCGCGGTAAAATTTGCATATTTGTATTTTGGGGCAGTTTTGCGTTTTTTGGTAAAAAAATCTTCTCTGAAACCGCATGTCCGATTGCTTTAAAAATTTGATATGCAGTTTACTTTAGGGTGACTTCAGTTAGCTTTCGTCAAATCACAGTCCCTCAATCCACATAGCGGCAGGCTGAGCACTCGCTGTGTCCCCACTTACTGGTCCAGCAAACCTTTTTGCAGGATCAATATGTCAGCAATTTTCCTACAATTAGTCTGGTGGGATTGTGAGCATTTGAACCCAGTGTCAAAACCTGAATGTGTTGTTCCAAGTACCGTAGGTAAATCTTCTTCAACATCAGATCCTATTTTGCGATCGCTAACCGAACCTATAGTGCACAATCGAACAAAGCGACATACACACAACCGAAGGGGACACAATAAGTAAGTGGAAAGGCTCCGAAAACCGCATACAGCAAACTCGTTCTTTAGCATGTTTAGAGCCTCATTCGCATATTCCTGAATAAAGCAGAGACACATAAAGCGCGTTTTCCACTGAAGCGCGTTCTTGCACCACATGAAAAATATTGACAGTGGCTGAAAAGAGCAAACCATCGAGAACTAGGATGCACTTCTTGGTGCGAACGAATACATTCTCAGAGACTCGGATCAAGAAGCAACACTCAACTCGGTCGCTCTGCTCACTTTCCAGTCACTTTTCTCAAATGTAGAATTCTCTGTCAAAGTTTGCTTGGACTTTTGTCTCTGACAATAATTCTGTACCACTTGACCTGGCAGGTGAGTTACCATTGAAAGATTACAAAACGTAACAGGTCTTATATTTTATCACAGTTTAACCACATTTTTACAGACCGTCTTAAAATGTCACATACATTCATCGGTCAACGTAATATATTCTTTAGCAGAGAACAGACTTTCTCTAACGAAGTTGACGAACTGGAAAGACAGAGTGTACTTTTTAAGGGTTTAAGGGTCTTTCAATAACACTCACACAGCCTAAGAACGTCATGTTTGAGTTAAAACACTGAACATATGATTGAGTTGCTGACTGTTGCATTCCCTGTCTATATTTATTGTACTATTCGTCATCTTTGAAAATAAAGACTGCATTTTATTGTTTCGGGAAATATTCATTTTCGTCATTTACGAGTCTTGGTGTTGGATGAAAGCAAGCAGCTGACGTTGTGAAAAAGGATAACATTGTTTCATTTTACTTAATAATTTGCGATGTGTTTATATATAACACATAAAGTCATTGGTATAGAGTAAAATTTAATCCTGTCGTGAAGTGGTTTTCAGTTTTTGCTTTAATACAAAATGTCATAGTTACCGATGTATAAATCCAGAAGTTGTGTTCACTTAATCATTTAACAATAAGGGCTTCGAGATGGCTCCTTGATACGTTACAGTGAAAATGCTTTTTAATATTAAATTTACACAACTTTATCATCCGTATTTCAGTCTGAGACGGCGTGTTGAGGAAAGACACTGAGCCGAGATTCAAGAAAATGTCCCTCCACACGGCTGCGTCAGGGAACGTGGGGAAAATAGAATACTGAAAACGTAAAAAGAATATAAACAGACCGAGACTGACTGGGAGGAAGGCCCCTGGATACACCTGTTCTCCGGGTCTCTTTGCCCCGTGCAAGAGAACCTGTTATCTGTTCGCTTTTGAAAATACAGAGAGTGAGAATTGAAATTCTGATTCTTGCCAATGAATGGGGAGTCTTGCTGATTCTCGCCAATGAACGGCGAGTCTTGATGATTCTCGCCAGTGAATTTCAATTCTCACTGTACTTGGTGAGAATTTCCATTCTCACCGGTGAGAATTTGTTCTCACTCTTGATTCTCGCCACTCAAGTAAGTTAATGCATGGGTGTTTGTACCCATCAAGCCCAAAAGTAAGAAAATGATCAGTTATCTTTAAAAACCACGCGATTTGATTGATATTTGGCCTAATTATTGGAATTATTAAATTCTTTAAAATTAATGTCTGCCTAAATCTTGACGAGTTGAGTCACGTGACCAAATCTGATATTTTCCCGCCAAAATTTATGTCTTTATTAATTTTAATATTCCAACCGTAACCCGTTAAATTTTCTTGATTTTCTCTGCACTTTTGGAAACAACATCTATCATATTCTTTCAAAAATACATGGCACTCATGAAACTCTATCTATACTTCTTTCTGATATTCAAAATATTCATGTAAAACGTCAAAAATATTGTATTTGTTGTTTTTTTGTGAAGAAATGTTATTCAAAATTCAATAATTTTGCATCTGCCACTAGTTCCAACACAAGTTCCTATCCCATTTTACATTAATTGGTCATAATATTTTAAATATTTTGATGTTTAACGGTTGGAATATTCAGTTATTTGCAATATACAATTTTGGCGGGAAAATAATAGATTATGGTCACGTGATCTGACTTAGGTAATATATATTGATAAATTTCAACTTATCAAATGCAAAACATATTTTTGGCAATTTTCAGAATTTTCTGACCAGGTCTGATTAAAAAGTATGTTCAAACTGATTTTACATGTATGTATGCCTATGCCCATGCATTAACATACCTGAGCAAGGAGTGCATTTCTCACCAATCTCCAATGGAGATTAAAATTTTCTCACCGACAGCGGTGAGAATAAGAACAGATTCTCACCGATTGCGAGAAAGCGTCATTTTCTCGCTCTGGTCTTGCAATTTCCCCCTATAGTGTTTGTCTCCTGGACTGACCGTAACGTCTCCAATAGGTACTCTGATGACAATGACTCTATTACATTGACTCCATCGACATGGGCCATGAAATAGTGCTAGCCATCATTTGGGCAACCGTAGGAGATGATTCAGAATCAGATTTTGATGACGACCACAAGCATCACATTGACCATGGTACGTGGAGGATGCAGATAAATCGATGATCAACTTGAAAAACTGCCTCTGACTCCGCTGTTGATGAACAGAAGTCAACAAACAAAGACAAAATGGCGGTGAACGACGGAAATTCAGATGTCGGTCCCTTGGACACAGGCAAAGATGTTCCAAGCTGTTGACATAGTGTCGAAGAAAACGGATCCACTATCAATGTTTTGAAATTGAAGTCAACGGGAAAGATTCAATGATCAAGAATTTGGCGACCACCGAATTATCACCACAAAAATCCCACTGACACCATCACAACATCAACTATTGGATGATCACGTATAGACTCAGATTCAAAGTTCAACGAGGAAAAATCCACCGGCACTTGTGAGGTAAAGATGGTGACTGAAAGTACTCGAATCATTACTTCGTCAACCTCTTATCAGCTACTTACAGGTTTGAATCTTAGTCTAAGGCTGAATATGTCGACTCCCCTGTGTCAGTTACACCATCCAGCAGTTCAACTTTCAACAGTAAACATGTTTCTTAACTTGACTTAATCAGTGAAAAGCAATCGAGTAGCAAAGATGAAGTGTAAGTAAATAAACGTTAAACTTTCAAGTTCCTTGTTTCGTTCGTGAGTTTACTCGTTGCACTGTCTCATAACCTTGCCATTATAACCAAAGAATTATTCGAATTTCCGAATATTATCACTGTAACAACAGTAATAAAATCCGTTAAAAATTAAAGTAGAAAGCAACGAAGTTTGAGAGTTTAACTGATGCCAATATTCTACCTTGGTACATTTGAATTGATGGACAGTTCTGACAGTAGCCTAATGTGTACATCCTGAAGAAAGGGGTGACCGTTTTATCAGATGAAGAAAATGAGCAGTGAGATGAGAACTTTGAATGTGGGTGTGAAGAATACTGACAAGACATTGTCTATCTTCATGTCCCTATTGATATATCGCTTACTCTGATACCAACTGTCTTGCCATGTCTTTCACCACATTGATGGCAGTTCATCTGTCCGGTGTACCGGCGGCCTGTTTTGCTGGTATTCATTGATTGAAGTTGAAGATGAAGTCTCTGAGCCCTGCACATTAAATTCAGGAAGTGAGGCCCGATCAAATCAATCAATCAATCAATCAATCAATCAATCAATTCTATCTATCTATCTATCTATCTATCTATCTATCTATCGATCGATCGATCGATCGATCGATCGATCGATCGATCGATCTATATATCTATCTATCAATCGATCGATCTATCTATCACTCCCCATGAATCACTTAATCAGAAATTATCGTTAATTGATACGTTATTTGTTTTTTTTGATGCGGTATTGGTTGACTTTTCTATGTTATCAGTTGATTTAATCCGTTATTGGTTCATTGATACTTGATACGTTATCGGTTAGGAGAAATTACAACGTTATCGGTAAATTTTTATTACGTTGTTGGTTAGAAAACGTTATCGGTTCGTTACTACGTTATTGGTTACTACGTTATCGGGTTTGATACGTTATCGGGTAGTTACCACGTTATCGGTTCTAACACGGCGTGTTGATGAGATGTCCTTATCCTACTTCTGCGCATCTGACGAAACGGTGAAACTTTAGTTTCGATTGGTCTCTGAAATTTAAGGACAATTTGTTTTGTTCAATTGACAAAAAATGACATGTATAAAGACCCATAGACAAGTATCATTTTACCATAGGGCTTCTTCCTCTGCGATGTAATTAGTGGCGAGGTCTTGTGTGACGTAATCAGTGGCTAGGTCTGGCCATGGTGTGACGTTTTCACGCAATACTTTCAAAGCTATGGCTACTTCGGTGTTTTCCCTAACCAACGTGGCGTGATAAACGTCAGCAAAACTACCACCAGCTATAGCCATAGGGCTCCAGTCGCGCAGATCTGAATTCATATTCTCGCAGATTCTCGAGATGATACAAGTTGAGTCTACTGATTATTGTAAAGCAGCTTTCACGTGTATATTTATGTACTAATCATTTCTTCTCACCGGTTGCCGTACCAAATGTACAAAATTGCATGTTAACAATTCATCACCTCCGTTGAGGCATAGTCCCTCTATACATGAGGGACTGTGGTTAAAGTTGAGGAAAACCCCAAAACAAGTTCAGCAAGTTGCGCAGGTGTCTACGGGGATAGCGGTGCCAGGCGTACACTTGTTCAACCACGATGGGTGCCGAGGACATTCGAGACTTCTAAGCCCTTCATTCGGCAGCGTCATCACCTGTACTCGCCGCCAGGTTACACTGCAATACACTCTCTTTCAAAGCAAATAGTGCCAAAATTGCCACTGTCTTGCATCCATGGCCCGTTTCACATAGCTCGCTCTTGCAATCGGTCCTTTCATACGTCATAATCCTCAAATATTAATATTTCACACGTATACGTACATGTACAGAGACAATATGGTTGAAGAAGAAGAGTAAGGACTTCGTAAAACCTGTGGCGCCAGACGTTGTCTATAATCCGACGTTGGAACATTTCAAATCCAGGCGGCATTTAGTAGAGGATTTTCAAACTTACTATGATTATTAGCGAATCCTCCTACTACCCGCCATTCAAATCATCCCATTGCTAATACAAAAAACAAACCACATATGAACTGAAAATGCTCACGTGTTTCATTATATACTGCATTATATGTAAATTTGAACCTTTGCCACATGTTTGCAACTTCATTGAAAGTAATATGATCAGTATAATGAACAATATTCTAAAAGTTTATGAAGTATACAAATATGTAATTAGCTGAAATAGAAATGTTAAAGTTCTTTGACTTCTGTCATTGTATCACCACTTTATATAGCAATTGTAATTACCTTTGGCCAAGTCCTTCAAGCCATATATGCCGAACTGTGAAAGTTCATTAGATATGCAAATCATAAATTTAATTTATAGTTGACATGAAAATGTGAAATGACTTTCGATATTGTTTTAACCTGGTATGATCATCAATGTGCATAGCATGTTTTGCAAACTTTGATCAAGTAAATCTCAGTACATATCCGTAATTAGAAAAGATCATTGAATATACAAATTAGGAATTGGCTGAAGAAAAAATGCTTAACACGCTGAGAGCTGGGTACCAGATTTGCATAAATTCAAGGCATGCAAATGATATTATAATGAGGGACAGCCTCTCTTTGAGATGCAGCCTTGAGAAGCATCATGGCAGCCCTGCCGACCGTAGGATACGGATCACCTGAAATTTCTTGCTCTATTAATCCGTAATCGTTCCTTTTCAAACAAACAAAAATCATGTATAAGCATTTTGAAGAGTAATGAACCACCAGGTTCCTTGTTTGTGCAGTTTTATAGCAATAAAGTAAGCGAAACGGACATTTATTTTCCCCGTAGCATTGTGGCCTGGTCCATAGCAACGTCGTAAATATAGGGGGATACGCATCTGTAGATTGATTGGCTAAGAAACAAGGGTTAAAGGCTGTGAACCCCATTCAAACTCTGTATACATATTCATGATTGGTTTTCCCGCGCTCTGTATGATTGGAACAGTGTAGGACTATGCTAACGCGAACGACGCACTTTTACAGCGCTGTAACTATGCGATGACCTCACCCCAGCGTTCAGAAAACTCCACGTATTTGATACCCGGTGGTAAGATGTTTAATGCTTTCATGAAGTTTATCTCGTGTATAAAGATTCTGTATACATTTCTTTTGAAATTGTTAGTGTTAATTGTCGATTAAAAGTGACGTGTCAGTGTTCGCGGTGACTTTTTTCTCCTCGCGTACGGCATACGCATTAGTCTGCTAAAATTGCGTAATGGCTGGATTTGAGTGCGTAATTTCACTTCCGCACTCGATTGATGAAAAAACTGACTGCAAAATACAATGTGCCGTTGAATAAACCTACACTACATATTCGGATTGTACGATGTAACATTATTTTAATGAAAACAGTTTAACGAACAACTTGAACAATGTTGAAACGTAACAGCGAAGGGTATACATGCGACCGTCAAAACACATCGGGCAACCCAAAAGTTAGAGTTATGGCAGCTTATCCAGACGGTTTGTGGACGTTTCGGCACCAAGTCGTTTCGGCCCAAGACGTTTCGGCCTTCCAATATCAGGCCCCAAGTCGTTTCGGCACCGCAACCCAAGACGTTTCGGCACTGCTGAAGGCTACCTGTGGGAACTAGTGCTGGAGCGTAATGTTACAAATCAAAGTACTAAAAAGTATAGTGTCAACTAACATTCACGTACATGCTTTAATCTTTGTGAGAACATGGGAAGAGACCGTAAGAAAAAACTTCATATCATTTTCAAATCTGTGACACAAGTTTATCGATATCAATAGCCGCCGACACGGCAAAAGTTTGAAAGCGGTGACGAAACAGCACGGCAAAATTCACACAAAATGCACATAAAGTACTGGTCAGAACGCAAAGGTCACGCTTACGAATATGACGGATCAGTCAATTACTAAATAGTTTGAAAAAAAAATCGAAATACAGATGCCGAAACGTCTTTGGTTGCGGTGCCGAAGTGACTTGGGGCCGGAAATTGAGAGGCCGAAACGACTTGGGCCGAAACGACTTGGTGCCTGAACGACCAGTTACCATCCAGACACTTCTGCAGTGTTCAAAATTTATCGGGATTCCGACGAGCTCTACCGATGAATCATTTTTTTCACTGACTCGTAGAGCAAAGTTGAAAGAAAACAGATTTGTCTGCTTCGACGCCATGCTGCATGTGTGCTTGATCAAAATTTGGGAACAGCGAGACGCAATGATCGTGCACGGTTGGCATTTATATAATTTGTCGCAACATTTCTGTCAATCACTCACTTTCAGAAACTATCGCTCGCCTGAAAATTAGCAACGTAATTCATAGGCACAGCTGACATGATAACGTGCCTAACGTGATAACGTGTGGACTACGATGCCGATTTTTCAGACAACGCCCAGAGAATCCGAAACTTTCCACACAAAATGAGTGATTGACAGAAATGTGTTGCAACAAATTTCGTCTGGTTGTCGCCTAAGCT
Organism: Ptychodera flava; assembly: GCF_041260155.1. Classification (NCBI taxonomy): domain Eukaryota; kingdom Metazoa; phylum Hemichordata; class Enteropneusta; family Ptychoderidae; genus Ptychodera; species Ptychodera flava. Next base: position 38,001,511 of record NC_091942.1, read on the forward strand.
TAGTCGTGGGGAGTGCTTTCGGTGTTATCCTTTGCGTATAGAAAACGCATAACGATGAAAAAAATGCGTAGAGAGTCAATTTCAATGCGTAATTACGCACGATTTTTGCGTAAACGCGAACTCTGCCGTGTAAACCCGGACGTTGTTTTGCCATTATAAATAACTACCCGTGCATGTGTGTCGGCGAAGCCACAGACGCTGCACAGACACGTGGACACTGTGCATGGAGGGACATTACGTACAGATACCAACGTACCCTGTAACTGAAGTGGTACGTCCACGGTCAGTGTATACGTGCATGTAAACTGGCGGCCATCTAAGTAAGACTTGTTAACGAAAAGGACGCACTTTTTAAGAGGACCTTGCACTGGCCGCGATCAAAAATAACATCGGGCATTCACGAAAAACTACTCCACAGAAGTTGATTTTTTTCCCTCTGGACTATGATAACACTTGTTAGGAACGAATAGAACGGACAACTTGAAAATCTATGGAGCGCTTTAACGAAAATCTGTATTTTCCCACTACGGAGAAAACCGGCCAACCGTCACTTGTGAGCGCTGGGTGTGCGTGTTGGTTTGAAGCAAAATCCTCATTATGCATGCAAATTGGGTACCCAGCTCTCAGCGTGTTAATGACTTTCAATAATGTTGTATCATAGTATCTTTAATGTATATAGCAAGGTTCATCAACTTTGGTCCTGTCAATTCAGATATATATCCCTAATTAGCAAAGTTCATTAAATATGTAAATTAGGAATTGGCTGAAGTAAAAATGCTTAATGACTTTCAATAATGTTGTATCATAGTATCTTCAATATATGTAGCAAGTTTTGTCAACTTTGGTCAAGTCAATTCAGATATATATCCCTAATTAGGAAAGTTCATTAAATATGCAAATTACGAATTGGCTGAAGAGAAAATGCTTAATGACTTTCAATAATATTGTATTATAGTGTCATTAATGTACATAGCAAGTTTCATCAATTTTGATCAAGTCAGTTCAGATATATATCCCTAATTATGAAAATTCATTTTATATGCAAATTAGGAATTGGCTGAAGTAAAAATGTCTTTTGACTTTCAATAATGTTATATGAAAGTATCTTTGATGTATATAGCAAGTTTCAACAACTATAATCAAGTTAATTCAGATATATATCCCTAATTAGGAAAGTTCATTAAATATGCAAATTCGGAATTGGCTGCAGTAAAAATGCTTAATGACTTTCAAGAATGTTGTATCATAGTAGCTTCAATACATGTAGCAAGTTTCATCAACTTTAGTCCAGTCAATTCAAATATATATCCCTTATTAGCAAAGTTCATTAAATATGCAAATTAGGAATTGGGTGAAGTTAAAATGCTTGATGACTTTCAAGAATGTTCAATTATAGTATCTTCAATATACATACCAAGTTTGGTCAATTTTGATCGAGTCAAATCAGATATATATCCCTAATTAGGAAAGTTCATTAAATATGCAAACTAGCAACTATCTTTCATGTCACCCCTTAATGGTTCCCACTGCTGATATATTTTGGTGTGATCAACATTTGTAGCAAATCTCGTCAAATTGTGTGCAGTCGTTTTTAATGTATATCCGTTTTATCTAAAATCATTAATTATGCAAATGAGCAAAAAGTATGCAAGCCACACCCACCAAAAACTAATCAGTTCTTGCCATTTGCTAACTGAATCTATTTACCAGATTTGATTCTGATCTGATCAGCCGTTTTTGAGATATCGGACCAACAGACAGACAGACAGACAGACAGACAGACAGACAGACAGACACACGGACAGACAGACAGACAGACATCGCTGCGACATATGCTCACGTGTGTGAACACGTGAGCAAAAAACAAAAAAAGCTGTCAAACGCTTGGGAGCATCTGTCTACGACGTTTAAAACTTCAGGTTAGGGCTGACCTCGCAAACAGTCATTCAGGCCATTCACTTCCCTAACTACTATAGTTATTGTTGTAATTATTAGGATCAGAATTATTAGTTTAGTGGTTTGAAGAATTTTATACAAAAAATATAAATCGCCATTGGTCTTTTTATTTATTGGCAAAATGAACCGTTAATGAATGAATCAATTTAGCAAGGCAAGCATGCACATCAGTATAGCATCTTGTTAGTTTTTGATAAGGACAAAATAAACAGGTCACATGAAAACCTTTAAAGTCTATCCAAAGTTCCCCATGCCGGCAATATACAGATCTTGACAAAGTTATTTTCTTCTACCGAATGAAATTTATCAAATGAAATATCCATCCCTTCACCTCTGTTGAATTGAAAAGACAAATGTGGTTTACTTTTTTTCTTAATAGCCCACACAACGTCAGGGATATACCGATTTTAGTTTTTGTGAGTCATTGCAGCCAAAAATATAAACCTGGCTGTTCTGAAATGGTACTTTAGGACTTTTTTTCTCTTTTAATTTTAGTAGCTGCAATAGATGTGAAAAGTTGAATAGATGGCACAGTAAGGCTCGCTCATTTTTTTCTTTTTCCTTCCCCCCCCCTTTTTCGGTAACGATGTAGGGTTCACTCAGCGTTATTCGAAAATTGTTAATAGTAATATGGTCAGCTAAGTCCTGACAGCTGATACGGGCCTTTGATCATATGAATTGCTCGATTATTGTCTTCATGCCATGCTTTTCACTTGTTTACCACGTTTGATAGACTTCATATTTATTAAAAAAGTTAATGACGCATAAAAGACAGATTATGTTTTCGTAGACGACAAGAAAGATAAAAGTAATTTGAAACCATCGAATCTTGTAATTGGATCGAACGTAATTCCGAGTAATCGGCTCTCGCAGGTACGTTAAGGCATGGGTTACTAAAGAAATCATACCGGACTATATTATCCCCAGGGATATGGTCAGAATTGACTGAAATTCGGTAAACTGCTTTGTTTTGTCATATTTTAACTGGTAGTAAATAATAAATGGTGACAGACACAGTCACGTGACTAAAAATTGCCATTTCCCCAAAAATTCATACGTTTAAAAACGGGTAAAATTTCAACTTGTAAACACAAAATTTTTATCAGTTTTTCTGCGTATTCTGAAAAGCAGTTATCACTCAACATAAAAGACGCTATGACCTGAATAAAATAATTTGACATACCTAATAAACATATGAAAATGCCCGCGAATGTAAACTATTGCTCAATTATTTCCGAATTTTGAAGAAAAATTTTAAAAAGTTTGTAATAATTTGAATTACTCAGTGGTTGTTACATGAGCTTTCATGCAACTTTATATCTACTGATGATTTGGTTTGGATATTTTTGTCTTCATTAATACATAAATAAATAAGTCTTCATAAATACATTCTTCGCGTGCGTAAAACCCTGTATACTAGTAACCAAGTTTCTGAAAATCGCAATAAAATATACTTTTAATATTTAAGATAGCATGTGCCTCGAGGAAAAAATATCGGATTTTCAACATTCACAACTGCAATAAAAAATATCAAGTTAACATACCTACTCACATCTTGTTTATTTTTTACCAAATTTGCCATTATTACACCAAAATTTCAGAGAAAGAAGTTGTATTTGATAGAATATTTCAATCTAAGAGTAATGTCAATTTTGTAAAACTATTGTAAGTAACACTTTGAAAAATAATATATGGGTTGGTCACAGTGTTCACTTTTATTATTTTGCAAATGTAGCCCGTAATTTCCAATTTACATACTCTTCTGATCGGCATTTTGGCTGCTCTTTAGTGGGTAAATCGCCTGAAATCAAAGAAGTATACGAATACATTTAAAGTGAATCAATTTAAGAAGTTGCCTTGGGAATATGGCTAATACAAACTGCTGATGATAATCCTATATTATTTTGAAATCACTATGAGAATAATCAAATATTAAAGAAAAAAGATGGGGTCAACATGCTTGATTTTCTAAATTTTCACATTCTTGTCATAAAATAATACAAAAGTAAAACTTTGAATAGTAAAGACTAAATGAAAAATATGAGACTAAATTTGCCATTATTACACCCAAAATTTCAGAGATTAAAATATTTATCTGATGGAATATTTTAACCTTCCAGTATTGTCAATTTTGAGTAGCATCTAATTCATATATGTCTTGTACTTTTAAAACAAATTTTTGGTAGGTCATTGTGCTCAGTATTTTTACAAAATGGCAAATAGCAAGAATTCACAATTTGCCTACCCTCTCATGATCGTCATTTTGTGCGTTCTTCGGCAGGGGCAATTGACCTGGCCAGAGTTGGATTAACTCAAGTTGGCTTAAACCGATAAATCCAAAAAGTTCACCGATGCGTTTAAAAATACGTCATTGTATAGCAGTATAAACACCTTACGTCATTGCATAACAGTATGACAACTTATGTCATCGCATATAGGTATACCATTATTGACAGTAAAAAGAGACCCTGTATTAGTTGTCTGTCCGACGTACATTTTTATTACTACAAATTATGCAGTAAACTACCCATGATGACTTGCAGGTGAGATCGCCTCTGATGTTGAAGTGTTCCCCTATAGTAGTGCTGGTGATGGTGTCCGTAGTCAACATGAATTTGCAATCGACGCATCGCGTAGCGTTGCATGGATTGGACGTGTTTAATCCATGATTTACTTTCTGTTTGTTGCGTACAAGGAGATCACGTAGGTTTCTACATCGTCTGTACGAAATCAATGGAATTGTAGGCATGGCGTCCTTCATTGTATCTGACTGCATGAGTATATGATGATGATCGGAGACTATCTTTTTTAATATCGGGACCCAATGGATTGTAATTGGTGACATATGTCAGTCTTGTTTCAGGTGATTTGGTTTTATACTGCAGTAAGTCTCTGCGATTAAGTGTGCGAACTTTAATTATCGGGGCAGTGTGCTTCCTCTTGTATCCATATTTAATAAGGTTACTGGCGAATGTGTCAAGTCGATGTTCCATCCAAGTATCTATCGAACATATCAGGCGGATACGGATAGCTCCAATATACGGTACTGAGCGGAATATATGGGGTGGATGACATGAGGTCGGGGAGATGTAGGATCCAGAATCTGTTGGTTTGGTGTGTAGGTCAGTTTCTAGTCTATCCCTGTGCCGTTTGATGTTTACATCAAGGAATGTTCTGCTAGATTTGCTATATTCAACATCGAACTTGATTGTAGGATGGACACTGTTGATATGTGGTATATATTGTTGCAATTCGACATTGGTGATAGTGAATAGATCAATTAAGTAATCAACAAATCTTCTGTGGCAAAGAGAATGAACTGATGTACTGAGTAGAAACGACTTACGAAACCAAGTCATGTAGATATTGGCATACTTGACAGCAAATGGGATCCCCATTGCGGTGCCTGTAACTTGACGAAAATGCCCTCTTTAAATGAGAAATGGTTATTTGTCAAGATAAACTGAACAAGTTTTATAATGTCTTTAATTTGTGTCATGGTGTATCGTGAATGAAGAAGTAGAGCAGTTTCCATGGCGACGAGCCCTTCTTGGTGTGGTATGTTGGTATACAGACTGCGTACATCCATGGTAACAAGTAGTAAATCTCTCGGTAGTGGGGCATGTGTATTGTTAAAGTGGTTAAGATGGGCAAGGAATTCTGTAGAATCTTGCACAAGTTCGCCCCTACAGTAATCTGCTTCTGTGGCTGTTAGGATGAAGTCCAACCAAAGAGCAGAAATCTACATGGACTATTTATATGGCTACAAATCGGTCTAGCCGGTGGGATAACATGATTATCAAGTTGTTCTTGTGACAGCTTATGAATTTTCGGTAGAATGTAGAAGTATGCTTCCCCCGAATCTTCGATATTGTACAAGGCATCGACTGTGGCTTCATATATATGGTGTGTTGGAATGTATGCCTTTTTACGTGCACATCAAAAACTCTAAAACCACAACTACCATCTTACTATTTGGTATACAGGTGCACCCATGGTGGAGATGTGAATTTGTTCAAATGAATATGTCAGTGTCAAAAATATGCAAAAGAGGTAAAAAAGGGGAAAAATCCAGCGCATTGCTAAAACTTTGTAACCGCAGGCCAAATTTGGTTGAAACGTGGTATGCAGGTTATGGTTACTTAAGGTAGTATGAGCCTCAAAAGTAAAAGACAAAAACTTTTGCTCAACTCTCCTCTAGGAATCTTTCAACCATTCTCTTTCAAAATCAAGAATTAAATTCAGGGGGTGTCTCAGTATAACTTTTTGTACCAGTGAAATGATCTGAAATTAATGGACAACATAAATTCAAAATGGCAACCCTGTGAGGAGAAACTCTAAATGTAAGTTTTTCACAAAAGTACAATGCTGAAAAGTTTTACCGCTGAGATCTTCAAAAATGACCCCCCAAAAGTGGTAGACCAAAAACATGTTGTAAAAGTTTAGACAAAGTTGATCTCTATCCCTGAGGCACATTCTACCTTAGATTTACTTCAGTTAATAATTTCCCAGCAATAGTAACAATCCATGTCAACGGATATTTAGGTACCGGCAGCAATTTACAAAAAGGTGAGGCACACTGCACAATATTCGTGAAAGGTACACCGTGGCTTCCCTCCCATGATTGGACCAGTTTTGGAAATTTAAATGTGCAAACTTTATTTTAAAGCAAATGTTGCTGGGCCAAAAATGTAAAAGACCTTTTATTTAGTTTTGGTATTGGCATTGTTTAGGAAATGCAAACCGTTAGCAACGAGATTATTTTTCTTTCTGTTTTCAAACAAAGGTCCTTTGATATTGGGAAATAAATCTTGACGCTATGTCCAAGCAGGATAAAACATATCGACTTTAAAAATAACGTTGTTCTTGAGAAATATTTTATGTGTCGTGAATATTGAAATATTTAGAAGGGTACTTTATAACCTTAGAGTACCAAAGCACAATCTCCGAATAGAAAGTGGTCGATTCGAAAACATGCCAAGGTAAGACAGACTATGCCTTTTATGTGCGCATGTGATATACATCAGATTGAAAATGAGTTTTATTTCTGTTTGGTGTGTCCTGTTTGCACAAATTTGGGACCAACGTTTCTTGTGCCATATTATTAAGAAATACCAACTCTCAGAAAATGTATAAATCTGATGAACTCTCCACATTCTTATACAATATTGAACCTATCAAAGTATATTTTACAGCTTCAGACAAAGAGAGGATGTAAATATACTGTATCAGAAATACTTCCAATATTGGCATATTGTCAAGTTCAGATGATGTGTAACCCACAAGTTTTTCTGTGTACATTTTCCCATATTGTAAGGCTGTTGGCCTATATACCCAATAAACTTATTAGTAGTAGTAGTACTAGTATTAGTATATAATGTAACACTGGATCATAATGAACATAAATCCACAGGATATTAACATGTAAGGTTGAAGTGAATGCAGTCGCGCACGACAGTGAGCCAATCAGTGATGCCAAACTGTCAGTCTTTGCAAATTTCATCAAAGAAGGGCAGCCAGATATAAAAATGTTCCGTGGAGTGACTTTTGCCCCTTAACTTTACACAGCTTCATTTTTTAATGTTGTGTAGTGTATTTTTATATTTTATAAAATAAATCTCTTGAACTTGAAGATATATATGCCGATGTGTCTATGTCAGTGTTATTTGTTCATGTCTATTTTTAAGTAAGATCATTTCCCTTTTTCGTTTGTCTAACTACACAAATCTAGAAAAAGAGCCACGTTTCATGTAAATTCAAATACATTACTTTGTAATTATGCATGCCACAGTTCATGATTTTCACGATTTATAATCAGTTAGGACGAGAGACGTAACCGTAGAGGGCGTATTTCGTAATTGCACCCCGATGACAGCTTTGCATCCACATGACACACCCAGGTTCGCGCGTACTGCATGGTTATGTGCGTTTCAATGTATAGGGAGGGACCGTGGGACAGCTATGTGCGCATGTGTGTTCGTGCAATTCCATTAGTGACTTCAACCGTCTAGTTTGTTGTAGTTTGTTTTGTGTATTAAATTTTAAGGCAGTATGGCCTCGAAACTGTTAGACTTCCTACAAACTTCCTACATAGAAATTTTCCACCATTCTCTCGAATAACGATCATGAGTCACCGTGCAAATTTAAGTACCAGAAAGAAAGAAAAAATTATCCGACATTTATCGATATTCGACATTCGAAATGGCCGGCATCCCATGGGTTAAAAGAAATTTTCAATCATCACAAAAGACTGAGAAAACTTTACTTTCTCCGAGAGCTTCAAAACGAGCCCTTACAAGTGGTAAGCTTAGAGTAGAAAAGTACTGGAAAAAAATGAGAGTCAAGATATCTGTCCCCGAGGTGCTCAAATCGCACACTATTTGAAATATCACTGGGAAATGCATACCTTCCTAACCACATTGGCTTATGATTTGCCTCTCTGACACAGAAAAAAGGGGCTGTTCGCTGTTTAGAAAACGACAAGCGACTTTGACCTTGGATAATATAGCTAGTGCTTAAGTCATCTCGTGTCACCGCTGTCGAACAAGCTATTACAGAAATTCTTTTGCTGTGTTTCCAGGATGTCTAGTTCTGCTAGCCTAAATATTTTTATTAATTAATTAATATATTTATCTATTTATTTATTGTTAAGATTCGAGTTTTTTTAAACCTAAAAACAGGACAACGAAACTGAAATTTAGTTTTGCACGTTCATTTCATTCCATGACAAGATGTCCTTTATGTATACACAATTACATGATAATAAATACATACGAAGTGAAGTGAATTGTTCAGGTAATCTGTAGCAAAACGATCAACTGTATGTGGACCCCAAGTATTATCCAAATACTTAAATATCTTCTCTGAGATACCCCAGTCATCACTATCATCAATCCCACTGAGCAAATCTGCCCGCACATTATGCTCTCGAGGCACCCACAGTGGAGTTATATTTACTCCCCTGTCTTTACACAATGTAACGATTTTTACAGCAATATTCTGTAAATCTGGCACCTTGCTGCCTGCGGTCAAAATTCTCGCCACGTTCATGTTGTCAGTTTTCAGTTGGACCCTTGTCCCTTCCAAGTTCGTTTTAACAGATTCCAAAACACGATATACTGCTTCCAACTCTCTTCACGTGGAGCTTTTCAAACTTGCTGTGAAAGACCATGAACCACTGATCTCTTGCCCACTCTGGTTAACGAGATAACCGCCATAGCCTCTCGACGAAGCATCAGTATACAATATTTCCTGATAGCTATCAACACGTGACAACGGTGTTCCGTTAAGAGACTTCACATTGCTCATCCAAAAAAACAATTCACTCACAGCTAAGGCGTCGATAAAAACACAAGAATCCCAACTTGCCTTCTTTTCAAGGCATGTATAAAGATATCGCGTGCGGAGTCTAACCAAAGGTCCAATGCCTCCCTGCATAGAAATAATTTGTCCAATGACGGAAGCAAGTTTCCTAGCTTCGAAACAAACCTTATCCGCAGCAATAGCCTGAATAAGACTATCCAATGACGAAACCAATTTTTGATTCGACAATCTGAAACGTAAACGAAACCCTCACTCATATCCAGGCGATGACCAAGCCAATTTAACCCAAGTTGTGGCTGCCAGTGGCATTTCTCACCGGCCAGTAAAAAACCAAACTGGCCAATGTCCGTTTTGACTGTACGACTTACCTGAAGGGCAACCTCTTTGCCCGCAGCGCCACCTAAACCGCCATCAATAAACATAAACACCTTGAAACCCTGACTACGCCAAAAGCTAACCAAAACTCGCGCAACTTTCGTGAAAATGTACGGGGCTGTTGATAAGCCAAAAGGCAAAACATTAAAAACAAAAAATGTCAGGACTCCGTTACAGGCCAAGCAAAACCAAAAAACGTCCTATGCTCTTCAACAATTTCGATGTGATGATATGCAGACTTAAGATCAAACGAAAACAAAAAATCGCCTTGTGCAAAAGCCTGCCTCGCAGAAGAAACATCCTCGCAACGAAACTTAAACTTGAATAAACACAGTCAAGCACCAATCTCTCCTTCCCAGCGCTTCCAACGGCAACGGCAACGGGATTAACTACACGAGGACGGTAATCTACTTTAGAAATGCAACCCTTAGCCAAGAGTTTTTTGACCTCCCGATCGACAAAAACAGAATGAACCAACGCGGACCTATTATTTACTAACTGTACTCTTTCCGGAGTAACTTTCAACGGCAATTTATAGCCCGATTTAACCACATCCAAGACATGGGAATTCGCTCCCGCTTCAACCCACTTATTCAAAGCCTTAGCTAAACTGCCTACGGGACTAACCACCGGAACAGACACCGCAGTATCTGAAGATGACTGATTCAAAACACGGAAAATTAAATCTGAACAAAAACCAAAACCGTCACTAGGAACATCTGCGGAATCTGTATCGCATTGCAATTCAACGCCAACCTCATCGTTAATTAACACCTGACTATTAAAATAAGACAAATATTCACTGTAAATACTTATCTTTTCAACTGCGCTCCCCAAAGAAGAATTCCGGTTGGAGTTGAAGATGGGGCACTCGTTTCTCCAATGACCTAACTTTCCACAAGCAAAACATGAACCGGACTTTCTCTGCTGGTTGCCGCTGGAAGTTGCTGAGAAATTAACCTTTTCTTTCTCGGTTTGGAAAGGACTCCACCGAAAGTTTCCAGAACTGTACCCTTTGGCGCGTCGCTTGGCCAACTGCTCTTTTTTCTTTCTGTTAGCTCTAGTTTCGGCCTTATAAATTCTTTTTTCGTCATCAGATCCTTCAGCTAGTTCGTGGGTCTCGTATTCTTCCACTAATAACCACCCGAGGTCAGATTTATCGGCCATTCGTACTAATTTCTGTCTATGAGCTAAAAGTTCCATACCTTTTGCGATGTGCTCTTTAGCAGTTGTAACTTGGGGATTGGGATTTACTTGCTGCGAAATGGAATCGAGCTGCGTGTGCGCTTCTGACATATAGTCCGCCACCTTCTGGTTAAACTTAAACTGCGCCTCACACCCTTTCTTCTTAAAAACTGGCGTTTCTGTGTACTTCATCTCTTTGATAGCATTAATTTGTGACTGTGAAAATTGTCGTTGGCTGGCTGTGATATCGTCCTTCAGCCCTTGCATTCTGCTCGTCACAAGATTCTCCAAATTCGCCAAATGCTTATCACTGTTCTTAGCCACTGCCTCCTGCACTTGCCCTTGCACCACGCTCTTCAAGGATTGCATATCTATAGAAAAACCTGACTGCTGGTGAGCCATCTGAACGCATGGAGAGCGAAAAAACGGGAGAAAACTAAACATGCACGGAGAGAAGCACTGCTAGACTGAAATCACATAGCTCTGAAAACTTTATAAATACACCACAACAACAATACAACACCTGTACTGAACCGCATTCCAATCACTTGATTGGCCCCGCACTGGCATGTGACATCTTAACAAGACAATAATTTCCCGCTTTACTGCGAATCGCGGGAAATTCCATTTATCTCTTCCATGCATTTATCATGTGATTTACGGTTCGTGGAATACCCATGTAGGAGCATGGTAAGTAACCAAGATTTTTTTATGTAAGATCAAACGCTTTAATAATCAGATACTAATAAATTGAAGGGGACAGAGACGGGAGATAAGTGACTGTAAAGGTGTATTGTGGAGGTCAATCGCGATCTGAGCTTCGACAAGCTGAGATCAAGCGTTGACTCGGGAACGCTATCACAGTCCGTATGGTGGAGGGATTGTGGTGGACAATGTACCGTAAGCTGTCTTTGAATCATCGATGCTCACTTACAAGCTCAAATATTACCGTAACTGTCATACCTAACTTTTATATTGCCATTTTTATTGGATGAAATTTTGCAAAGATGGTGATAACTTTTGCGGTGGTGGCAGTACTTTATGGTCAAACACTTTCTCGAAATGTGAACACATTCAGAGTGCATGTGTACAACGAGAAAGCCACACTTCAGAACATACGATTTCCACCGCCTGCCGATCCCTGTTGGCTATGAATGAGCTGTTCTGGAGTGTACAAAACTCCCAAAATTTGCCCCATCTCTTCACTTGAAGTCAAAATTGCCAATTAGTCGAATTGATGTAAAGATTTGAGTCAAATTGGGCGGTACATGAGCTTATCGATTGCTGTAACTCTTGATAATATTGTCATTATTTTTGTTCTACAAAACCACTAAATTTTACATATCCATGATCTTTGTTGAAATACTTATTAAAGTTGTTAAAGCAAAGCATTTTTCAATAATACTCAATCATTATTTTAATGTTGACAAATGATTTCTTGCCGGACTAAAATTCGATTGTCAACAATAGCATTAGACACTACTCAGATACAGGCTGGTATGGTTTGACACGTTGAATACAAGGCAAAGATTTGATTTGATTTGATTTGATTTGGAAAGTAAATTAGAAACTGCACCTTACAAAGAGGACAAAAATACCGGAAAGTGTTATGCTACAGCTAAAGGAGCTTTTTGGACGATACATCTTCCCCTGGCATTTGTAATAAAGTAAAATGGGAAGTTCAGACGTACTTCCTACCGGGAATTGCACGCCACACGGCGCCTTAGAAGTGTACTGAAAGGGTTGTTTCTTAGGTCCTAGGTTTGCGGCAATGAATTCCGACAAAAACAGACCTTGTGTCGTGCACAGACATACTCTCATCTAAATATGATCCTTTTGTCCATTGAGTTGCTGCTTATCAAGTCGCCATTATCCTATGATCAAAGAGACAGCTTTTCACTCAATCCTACCCGACCCGCCACATCACAGCAATAACAAGTTTGAATTTTAATAGCTTTACTTATAGTCGCTTAAGAACGGAAAAGTTACCTTTTTCGTTCACATAAAAACACGATTTTCGTCAAAATATTTATGAGAAAACACTGTCCATCGTACATCTTTACTTAAGGGTGATCGAGCCACTAATTTTTTTACCAACAATTTCGTTATTTTTCTCTAACAGTAAGATTTATATGTGAGGATGATATTACGACAAAAAAATCAATATGTCATCAGATTAATTTGGCAGCTAGAAGGATTTGAAATACACCCACTTTATCCCATTCGAATGACAGAAATTATGAATCTCCCGTAAGCGTTGCCCAACCCGATATATTTACTTTCAGTTCCTTTCTTGAAATGCTGCACTTGTTTTATTTACATGTGAACCACATTGAATAATAAATGAAAGTTTTAGCTATTTTTCAGCTGAAAATGTGCATAAGAATTTAAATTATCACTTCTCAGGCCTTCCAAAACAACAGTTAAAGCTGTTGCAAATTTAAATGTAATGACCACGCCTTATCCATACTTTGTAGAATTATTTAGATTTCCAATCCAACAATTTTGTTTATTTTCACATAAATTATTGTTCAGATATTGCACATTATATGCATCAAATAAAAATATGGGGTCACCAGCCTATTTACAATGCTACATCGCTTAACATCACCCCCTCCCCATATGTGAAATGGGAAAAATCACAATTTGATGAGAAATATGTCCTTTTTAAATTATTTTGTTGGGATTTTTAAATACTTTGAAAATATATCAACATTCAATCAATTGCAATATCAATATACTGTGTTTTCAATATTTTCTAAGTAGAGCGAACGAAGTAAAAGAGTTTTCTTCCGAGTCGGTTCCTAAATAGTAACCCTGACCTTGACATTTGAGTAAGTCATATTTTTTGAGTAAACTACATTGAATCTATTAAACTTTAATTGTGCCGAAATGCGATAATGTAATCGTCTTTGGCGAAAGTCTAACGACGGAACGCACAGGAAAGAACTTAAAAAGATGTCGCCTGACGATGGTCACTCAGTCAACAACACCTTTTAGATTCCCATCTTGAGACTTATTCTTGTGCTTGTTCTGACTTGTGATAGTCAAGCGGATCAGATGAAACTGGTTTCCAGTCCATGTAAACTATTGACACTCTACTCTAATTTGATGTTCGTAATTTTTTCCAAGTTAATCAATTCAGGGTCGAATCATGTGCATTGACGTCTTCTGCACATGCGCGTGACCGGGTCATTCATTCGCGATGACAATATCCTATGCATGTTCTGCAATTGCCGTAAAATTATTATTAATAAAAGACTGGTTTTAAATACCACATGTTACTCTGTTTATTTTATGGACCCGAAGACAAGGAGAATACATGCAACGAACAAAGTCCCATAGCCGACGTTCTCACTTAATATAAAATGCAGGTATAGGCTTAACTTGCGCGGCGATTATTCTTCGAATAAAACTTTTTTTTTGAAACGTGACATTGTTTAAATTTTTGGAAGACACTATCCTCGTCATAAACCGAAATCCAACAATTTTTTTATGTTATTCAATATTCAGGGATTAATAGCTTTACCACTGTTGTGGACGATTTAAATCCCTTGCCATATCACTGCCTGCGACAGCTTGCGTTTGCGTACAACATATGTTCGGTCAACGTGTGGCTTCCAACGACGCCATCGCAATGGGTAACATGGCTGGAGAAATGTAAAGCAATACATGAAATTAATTATTTCGGAGCGAATGATGATAGTTTTCAAGGACTTCACGCAGGTAAGCATGAAGAATCGTCGGTCTTGATTTAAATTCATTTTTACCACAAGAAATATGATGAAATTTCATTTGTGCAAAGCTGTGAACGCAGTTGCAAGAACAGAATTTAGTCGGATCTACTCATTCTCAGTTTTTGCTCATCATGGCCAGCAATGCCTCAATTTACAGATTCATAGCGTAGTTTGATCTGTACATGCCAGAGGATTCTTTTGATTGACGTCACTGTCTCAATAGATCGAAAACTGCACATATGATGATAGAGTAATGTTTTCCTACAATGAAAGGGCTCGGAAAAGCGTTTTTATTTATTGGTCATCATGGCGGTGTACAGGCGAGACGTGCACGCTGACACGTTTACAGGCAATGTAAACCTGTAGCAATGGTATCTTAACTGCATAAAGTAATTTGCACTCGGTCAGATTGACATGGCCGAATCAGTACAGTGTTTGATGTACCATCTTTACCTGGAGAGTGTCTGTGATTTGAACACACCCATGTAACCTGTGTCATCATGTTTACCCAAATTTGTTTAGTTTTATGTTTGTCTAATTAAATTATGCCTGTTATGTTGTTGCAGAGGCTCTAGGATTGCGTTGATTACGTGCTCATTACTTTAATTGAAAATTACAGAATACTTACTGCACGATAGCAGTTGATTTTGATCTTTAAAATAGTTATGTTAATTAGGCTATGCGAATACAATTATGTCGTCATTGTCGCGCAGCAACAAATACTATTCTATTCTCGTATTACAATACAAACTGCTACAATAATCTGGCGGCCTTAGATGACCAGCGCAACAACCAAACTTAACAAGTAAACGCTATATATTTCTAGGTTTTATCAGTTTGAGAACAATTTAAGAATCCAAACTGTTATGCTGGTAGTCTTCCACATACTGTACGGTGCGTTATACATAGTCATTTTAACATTAAAAGTTTCTCTTAATTCTTAAAAATTATATCGTATTTTTCAGATTCCAAGCCAACACTGTTGTCATCAAGCCTAGGGCGTGAGAATTATGACAAGTTCCGGCCGTACTTACAGGCATCCTTATTCTTATAATGGGTATAGAGAAAACATAGAGCAACAGTACAACAGCAGTTCCGTGGAGTTTGGTGAACTTGACCCTACTGACAAACACTTCGATCGGATCCCCATCGAAGTGTCACTTACAGCCCTCAGAATGCAGAAAGAGGCGCTTGAAAAGGAAGTCCGTCGTCTTGCCGACGAGCAAGAACGAGGAGCGTTATTAAAGAAGATCAAAGACTTGACATTTCAGAAAAAGAAATTGGAATCAGCGTTAAATCAGGCAAGGCAGGCACGAGCAGCTATAGCTGGACTTTTCGATTACAATGTTGCTGCTCCTTCGAAGAAAGAGGAGGTGGAAGATGAACCAGTCAGGGGTAGTCCTCCTCCAAAGAGTACCAGCCATTCATTGGATATTGGGGATACCGGTAAGTTGCCAAGGAAACCGGTATACTTAAGGAAGGACCCACCGTTTAATTACAGACGTCGCTGTAAATGGCTACTAATGGGAATGGTTTATAAGATGTCCCGGATGAAAAGGTCTTTTTGTAGGGTAAATGGTTAGTTCAGAACTTTTTTATATTTTAGCTCTTCCGAAATACAATATTTTAACCCTTTACAAAAATTATGGTAAAAATAGCTGTGCTTACCGTACTTTGATTGACAACAATTAAGTTTCAATAAGGTGAACGAGAATGCCGCGGCCGGGGGAGCTCCCAGTGGAAATCTTCTATCTCGCCCGGTTTCATTCAAAGAAAAATTCCCATTGTAGTGCGAAACTATTGTTTGAATTGTCGAGAACAGAATCAATCAATCAATCAATCAATCAGCAAAGTTTATATATCGCCAAAATCCAAAAGAGTGTTTTGTTCTGTGACGCTCAATGGCTAAACCACACTGTATGATCTGGGGAACATGTACCTTTTAAGTTTTCTTTTGAAAGTTAATATAGATATAATAATATTTTAGGTTTTAGGTTTTTAGTGGAAGGTTTATTCTCAGATTGTAACTCGTGTGAAAGTATGTAATAATTCTTAAAATACCAATAAGCAGGCACTGCGTTGTTTAACTTGAAAATAGGTATCATACGCGAATTTAATTACAGGTCACCCTTAAAACGTTGGCATATTTCTTCTAATTAAGTCATAAAATGTCTATATTTTCCAGGTAACGGAAATTTATTCACTGGAAAAAGGGGGATTTCCCTTGGAGGACTCTTAATGTTATCAGTTTTGTTAGTGTATACTCAGATCCGTCTTATAGAGCACGTAGAAACGCCAGGCAGAAGCACTTCTCCAGGTAAGGGCAACATATGATACAGCACAGTAAGTTGTTTATTAGAGCGCATGCGTTGTGCCTCACAAACTGTAGCAGCTGTTTCTTCAACGGTTCATGCTGTAAATGTAGGTTGATAATAGCGCTGATCGCAATTGACGTCATTTTTTCTCTCATTTATATGCATAAATAAATATTTTTCTGAATTTTTCTCATAAACAACGAAAATAAAACCTGCTAGTGTTACAATGGCTACTAAAAGTCACACTAATTCGTATGAATTTATGGCTCAGACTATAAGCTGCAAAAGCAGCCGCGGATACAACAAAAATTTGTCCGAATTTCAGGCAGCATTGTCCGAAGTCGCGCGCATGTAGCTATATTTAGTAACAAACCTGAAATCGCGATCAGCGCTATTATCTGGATATTCCCGAACAAAGCTGACGCTCTCTTTCCATAGATGCCAGATTATAAGCTTAGATGTCCTCTCAACAAGATGAGTGAGATAACGCCCCCGCCATCCCCCACCATCACTAATATCTAACTTACATACTCTACCCAACCAATAGGAAACCGTTGTCAGCTACGATTCAGCCCAGCACACAGTCGTCCACCGGTAGCGTTGGCTAGCTTTCCTGGTTCAGGGAACACTTGGGTGCGGCACCTGATAGAACAGTCAACGGGCTATTACAGCGGCAATGTGAAGAGGAGTCCAATCCTGGAATCCGCAGGTACTGGGCTCTATGTGAACACTATATTGTCACCGCAATAATTTTAAATTATTTCAGGGTATTTTGTCTTTTGGGGCCAATTATACTTGCTACCTTACCTTCACTCACCGCAGCAACACATATATGCGGAACCACAGACAAAAAGAATTTGTCTGTGGCGGAACGGATGGGCTTGCAATTTCGGATTACTTTTAATATACTGAACCCTTGCCTGAATATATGTGCCATCGACAGATAAGAAAAGAAAAATACCACTTCCATACCAAATTTTCAGCATTGTTGCTGACATTAGAAATGATTGTTTGACATTTTACTTCAATATTTTTGAATTGCAAGATTCAGAATAATTATGTGTGATTCTGCTTTATCTGAAATGTGATACAGGTTTTAAAGGAGAGGATGAAGATTGGCGAGCGGGGACTACCATCGTTCAGAAAACACACGACTTCTCGAGAGATCTCGTGAGACGGTTCCGAGGTGGCATTCTTTTAATCAGGAATCCATACAAAGCAATG